>NW_022990284.1:387173-442254 GCF_902827175.1 Gymnodraco acuticeps | reverse complement strand
TTACAGTAACAAAATATAAAATATATTTATACCTTTTTAAAGACTAGATTATTAGAATATCAATTATTACGTCTCTTTTTTATTTTTTTTAATACTTTATTTATAATTTTTCTTTGAGTTACAATAAAGCAAAGACATACACAATATACAGTAAGTAGGAACCTGAAACCTTTACATACAAGGAAAACAAGAAGCTGGGTTTTACATTGACTCTGAGAGAAGTCTAAATGATGTTTCCTGTGTTTCAGTGAGTTGGTCGACAGCGACTCTGAGGATCCTCAAGTCTACGAGTCCATGTTCAACATCCAGGCTGCTTTCCTCTGAGGCCTCGGACCCCGGTAATTATCCTAACTATACTTTTATTATTTAGGGGAATTATTCAAATGTCCTGATCACACATGCTCACATCGAGCAGGTGTCACTTTAACTTTGTTCTTTTGGGATAAAGTGTTACAGGTGCGGTATCAGCATCTACAGAACATTTCAAATGAGCTAAATAAAATAACAAAAATCTCTTAAAAACAACAACACTGTACAAGTTGTGTATTATATTGACTTTAAATTGTGTATTGACTCAAGCAGGTGTCACTTTAACTTTGTTCTTTTGGCATAATGTTGAGAAAACAAGAGGGAATGTGAAGTTGTGTATGACAGTAATTACAGGTGCAGTCTCGGCATATACAGAACTTTTCAAATAAGCAAAAATTGACAAAAATCTCTTAAAAACAACAACACCGTACAATAATATGACATGATAAGAACATACCATTTCTAAGCGCTTTTTCAGGTGTTCAAATACACTGTAAAAAGTTGAATTAAAACAACAAACAACATAATTCACACATAATGTACAAGTTACAAGAGATGTGACAAATATAACAACCTGCTTTGTACAAGTTACTGATGGCCGACACATTCACCCAACCCCACCCTGTACCAGATGTGAACGTGTATATTGACTTAATGTATACATGTGTATTGATTGAAGTGTTTTTCTTCTCCAGAGCCCCCTCCCCTTCCAGCGGTGGTTCCTCAGGAGAAGGCGGAGGACTCGGCTGAGGAGGAGATCTACGAGTACGACTGTCCGAGACCCATCATCCCCCCCGCCCCCACCCGCAGGACGCTGTCAGACATCGGGGGACCATCAGCGTCCTTCAGCACGCTCAGCATCGACAGCGCCGTCGAAGCCAGTACGTAACTGCTGGGAAATAGTGAATGTACTCTTCCAATATCAGAGTACACATGATGGGTGTGGATTAGTGCGTTGGTGTTCGGATCAGGGGGTCACAGGTTCAAACCCCACCTCAGTCAGCATGTCGTTGTGTCCCTGAGACTCTTCACCCCAAAGTGCTCCTGTGGGGATTGCCCACAGTGTTGAGTGTGTGAGTCGCTTTGGATAAATAACAAAGGATCTGCTCCAAGTCTAGGAGGAAATTCCCCGACTTCTCCCTTGATTTATTACCTCAGTAAATCAATAAAAGCTTGTGCTCCCTGCACTTATTCAGCTTATCTCCGCTCAGTCTGACAGCCGTAGTTGGAGGATAACAGTCTCTCACTCACCGGCAGAAACACCCGGTGTCCGACCGGCCGATCCGCTCCAACAAACTGGCTTTTGTGTCTTTGTTATGATATGACAGACACGGCCAAAACAGGCTTTCCATCCAGTTTCTAAAGCGACGCCACGTTCAACTCTGAGCTGCTGCATTAAAACTTGAGTGACCTGTCGTGCTACTTTATAATTCTAGTGTACTCCATCTCAAAGAGACGTATTGTACTTTTGACTCTACTTCTACTATAAACTAAACATGCATTCTCTAAACAGTTTGATTGTGTAGAAGTCTAAGAGAAAATTCCCCGACTTCTCACTTGATTTACTACCTCAGTAAATCAATAAACACCACAAAGTACACATCTGTCTCCAGGGGATTTACAACCCTTACAGCATACTATCAGGTACTTGAACGCAACGCAATATTTTCTGACTTGTATCTTTGTTTTCCAGGTATGTTTTCAGCAGCAGTGGAGCCTGAACGCCCCCCCAAACCTCTCCCTCGACGAGCAAACTCCGACCGAAGACCTCGTCCCGCAAACCGTGAATTACCCGCTCCGTTACCAGAACTCCCTTCAACCTCTTCCTCCACCTCTTCCTCCCCTACTCCCCCTCCTCCTATTGCTCTCCCTCTTCCTCTCCCTCTCCCTCTCCCTCCTCCCACCACTCACCCGGGGAACCAGTCCCTGAACGGAGAGATCGAGTGCCTCGTGTCGCAGGGATACTCCTTACAGGACATCCATAAAGCGCTGATGATCGCGCAAAACAACCTGGAGACGGCCAAAAACATCCTGCGGGAGTTTGTTTCCATCCCATCGTCTGCTCACATCGCCACATAGTCACAGTCCTCTTCCTCTTCCTCACCTGCTGTGTCTCTCCACTCTGTGCCATTATCACGGAAAAAGCATTTACCGAGCACTTTTCCTGCAGGGCCACTCAAGGCCAAACAGAAATGCTGCGTTCAGGAGAGATATCATCTGAGTTTTATTGTGAACATATATTAGTTTGTTGAACCAATGCCAAGTGTTCGGCCTTGAAGCTTCATCGTTATCTCGTTGTCGCAACTTGGAAATTGAGGGGTTTTGTTTTTAAGCTACCGTTTGTAGGTTGGCAAAAAACTTTGACAGAGAAGCCTATGGTGGCCCGGAAGGTCAAAACACAGCAAAATGTAACATAAAGGAAAAAGACTTAAGTAAACCTCACAACAGTTTACAAAAGCATTTCCCCAAACACACAAATAATGTCAGGTTTTTGGGAAAATGTCTTGTTTTGACCTTCAGGGCCACCGTACAGTCGGATATGACCTGAACGCAGCACATGTGAAGCCTTTACAGTTAAAGAAAACCCTGACAACAATTAACAAAACCATTTGACAAATAGCTAAAACATTTAAAAAAACACAACCAACATTTGAACTGTGTTTTCGTTGCGTTTTGACCTTCAAGGCCACCGTACACTCGATATGACCTGAACGCAGCACGCCTGAAGCCTTTACCGTTCTCAGGGCCCCTACACACGGCGGCGTGCGTTGTCGCTTGCCGGTGGGGGGGGGGGCTGAAACTCGACCAACAACCAATCACATGAATCTCCCACCCCAGACACACAAGCACGCGGTTTGATTGGCTAGAGCTTGTACTGGTATATGATTCGATTAGCTGACCCGTCCGTCGAGGCGTCAAAAGTAGAACTGCTCTACTTTTGCAGCGAGCACCGCGAGAGAAGCTACGCTTTGCTCCCACAATGCAGTTCGGCTAATCGTGACGTCACCCCATTCAAAGTGAATGGGCAGAAGCGTTGAAGCGGCAACGCACGCCGCTGTGTGTAGGCGCCGTTAAGCCGATGTTTGACCCCGTTCGTGTTTCCTCTCGAGGGAAATTCGTCTCTGAATTCCACTGCCGTTCAGTTTGGTGCTTTAAAAAAAAAAAACACGCTTCTTAGCTAAATTTGTGGCGTACGAATAATGTAGCGACGGCGAGAAAACAAGTGGTGTTTGTATGCTGATGAATGTGCAGAATCGCAGGGCTTCATGTCTCCATATTTCCTCTCGATGATGGATCTCTAATGAAATAACAGATGTTTAAGTATCTTGTTGTGCTGTGTGTAGTACTAACAATGGCTGGAAGTTCATTTCCTCATTTAACCAAGCTTCTGGTTTCTACTAATAAGCAGAAAAAGGACTTTGACATGTGCTGCTGGATCTGCTCTCACGTCTTCATGTGATTTTTTAGCTCCGCGTCACATTTGTACCCAGCTGAGGAATCAGGTTGAAGGGATTTACTTTAAAGTATAAAAGCAGAAGGTCTTCATGTGGACTCAGGTACTGCTTCACAGCTAGGTTTGAATGTAAAGAGAGGAACATGTGCTAAAGGACACATGATATAATGTACGAGCTAATGACAAAAACATTCCTAAGATTAGATTTGCCCGCTTCTTGTTACTCGCTGATACAAAGGAACTTCCACAATCCTCTCGACGCCACGGTAAAACAGTTTGTTAGCTTTGTTATTTAGCCATTGGGAGTTAATGGCTAAAAACACAAAAATATAAAATATATCCAATAAAACTGCATTATACACTCCTTTCTTACAGTTTACATACTTTTTTGTTAGGAATGTAAACAGGTTCCTTCTCCAATATCCATTTTATATGACTGTGAATACATCTTAAAAACAACTTGTGTTCAAGCTGTTAGCAGCCAACAGCTAGCAGCTAAGCTAAAAAACAAAACATTAAATGTAATGTACTTCATTCTACACTCATTGTTAGGAAGTTAAACAGGTCCCCTTCTCTGATACCTATTAAATATTTCTGTGAAAAAATCTCCTTCAAAACTACTTTATTAATTCAAGTTTGTTAGCTCCATCATTTAGCTTCTGGCTGACAACAGCTAACGGCTAACAACAGCTAACGGCTAACAATACAATGCTAAAAAGACATAAGCTTTAAATGTCATGTTCTTCATTATACACTCCTTTATTAAAGTAACACAGGTTCCCTGTGATAGCTATTTATTAAACTGTGAAAACATCTCCTTTTAAAACAACTTAATTAATTCAAGTTTGTTCACGCTGCTAACGGCTAGCAGCTAACGGCTAGCAGCTATTGGCTAATGTTAATTATAGCTCTCCTGCCAAGAGTTTATTAAATATGATATAAGTAAAAGTCTTGCATTGAAAATCTTACTGAAGCAAAGGTTAGTATACTCAAAATGTAGGTAAAGTATTAAAGTACCCAATTGTGAAAAATCATAAAAATAAATTTAAAAAAACATCCAAAAACTTTAAATACATTTTTTTTTTAATGGATGGAAAATTCAGTGATTTTTAAAAGATGCCATTTTAATCATCCCTCGATTGTTTATGAACTGTTGGCCAGTTTAATGTAATTGTAGAGAAGTGGGAGTAGAGAAAATACACGTACAAGTATGTCACATGTGTACTTAAAAACTCAACTTGAGTAAATGTACTTCACACAGAAGTCAAACTGAATATTTTGTGTATTTTTCTCAGGTTTTCAGTTTTTTCAGTGGACCAATAACGAGCGTCTCATTTCCAATTTCGCGTTTAAAAACAGGAAGTATCCCGTCTAACATTGAGTGCAATTTCCTCCCTTTCCCCCCAAATCCCCTTAAATCGTCACTTTGGATTTCTGCAGTAACGTGTAAATGTGCCTTCTGTCGACAAACCAAAACACGACACATTTACTGCTTAAATTAAATATGAACACTTTTCTGTTTCTCCCTTATTACTTTTTACTTTATTCCTGCAGATATACACTTTGAAGGAGCTGGAGTTTGCAGGCAAAGCATCAAAGGAAATATATATATAAATATATATAAGAGCCACATTAAAACTAGATTTATTTTAAAAAGTCAAAATAAATATCAAACCCTCTTTATTTTGTACACAGAGTACAGCACACAGCGAAAGTATAACTGCATCAAACCCAGTCCCTACAGACTGAGACAAATGTATTAGTTACGGGAATTGTGACGTAAAAGAAAAAAATGCATGTTAGCGCCCCCTAGTGGACAACTAATGCGCGATTACAAATGCTTTTTAAAGTCAAATAAAAAAATGCTTTTATGATTGAACTATCTTCTAATTATGAGGTACTAATTCTCATAAACACTGTCATATGTTTATACAGTGAATGCTATATGCAACCGTACTGCAGTATTAAACGACGATACCTCCTAAGGGTGGGGGGATATGAAGATAATGTGGCAAATAATTAAATATTTAGAAAACTAATCTTTGCATTTATAGGATGTTATGAATAAATTAAAATACTAAATTAAGTGCTGTAATATTTGCATTGTTTACATCACTTGTTATTGTCAGTAACAAGGAATATTAAATAGAAATTGGCTGTAATAATAATAATGCGTTTACCTTTTATAAATCAAAACATATGTCTTAATATTATTCATATGATAGTATATTATCATCTTTTAACAATACAAAATATTGGTATAATTGACAAATATTGCCGTATCTCCCGCCCTCAGTTTAGATCTCTTTAAGACTGCAGATTTTAATTTGATAAATACATTGAAAATTAAAATCTGAATCCATTCAGGGCTGTCTCCTTGCTATTGAAAATACAATAAGTACTGCATGCCCCCAACACACACACACACACACACACACACACACACACACACACACACACACACACACACACACACACTCCCTCACTGATGTCTCAGCTGGTCTTTAATGATGTATTTGTGATATATTAATAACGGTCACTCGCCTTCTCAACTTGCCTACTAAAAGTCGTCCTCATGCTTTGTTGTTGTAAATATGATTTTATTTATTGTCTTTTTAATATCCTCAGCATTCGTTGTGTTGCCATGTTTTCATGCCTAAGCCATTAAGATTTTTAATTAAACAATATTTTCTTTAACATCTGAGCCGTGTGGTTTTTTCCGTCATCACTACAGGGGGAAGAGGTACTACTTTACTGTCTTAGAGGTAGTAATACTACGGTGCAGAAATACTTTAATACTACTACTAAAATGTTATTGATTTATATTACAAGGTATGCGTGGAAGAAGTATTCAGATCCTTAAGTTAAAGGTCTCCTATCATGCAAAATGTGTGTCGGGGAACTCACGCAGCGTCAGAAAATAAACCCCTCTCTCTTTTCCTCCGTACCCAAATCTCTAAAAACGGGGAACAACGGAGCTGATCCAGATTTGCGTCCGATATGACGTAATATCTGAAATGTGGACCCACGGCCCAATCAGAAACGTTGCTATCAGAAACAATGCCCGACTGTTTTGGACGTAATATGGTCGGTGTTTACATTAGCATGCTAACACTCAGAGCTAACCTGTACTGGAGAGCATGTGTGTGAAGAAGCAGGAAGTAAAAAGGAACTCACCTTGTGGTATAACCGGCAAGAGAGAAAGCCTTTGAGCTCCAGACTGTTTCAGAGAGAATCCTTGATAATCCATGATATGGCGTTTCATCACGGCAGCATTTAGTTTAGACGGTAGCTGCCGGGTCCCGCATGAGCTCAGACCCCTCCTCTTTAAAGCTTTATCCCCAAATCAGCTCTTTAGAAACAGGAAGTGAAATAGAGGGATATGAGGCATGGCTAGAATGATCTGTTTGGTGTTTGGAGCAAAACACTTCATAGACATATTTTTTATATATTTGTATATATCTGAGACCTGTGCTATTGCCTAAAGATAGCATGATAGGTGACCTTTAACACTACTACTAAAATGTTAATGATATATATTACAAGGTATGCGTGAAAGAAGTATTCAGATCCTTAAGTAAAAATACTCTATAAGAAGTAAAAGTCCTGCCATGAACCTATTTGAGTAAAACATACATTTTAAATGATGTATTGGAAACAAATATCATTTAATTATAACTAACATTTTATATATAGATATTTTAAGTATTTTTAATTTTACTAGAACTTTGAGTAGAACTTGGATTGTACTTACAGGTCACCTATTATGCAAAATCCACTTCTTCATGTCTCTTTACATCAACATGTGTCCCCTCTTCTTCATGTCTCTTTACATCAACATGTGTCCCCTCTTCTTCGTGTCTCTTCTACATCAACATGTGTCCCCTCTTCTCCATGTCTCTTCTACATCAACATGTGTCCCCTCTTCTTCATGTCTCTTCTACATCAACATGTGTCCCCTCTTCTTCATGTCTCTTCTACATCAACATGTGTCCCCTCTTCTTCATGTCTCTTCTACATCAACATGTGTCCCCCTCTTCTTCATGTCTCTTCTACATCAACATGTGTCCCCTCTTCTTCATGTCTCTTCTACATCAACATGTGTCCCCTCTTCTTCATGTCTCTTCTACATCAACATGTGTCCCCCTCTTCTTCATGTCTCTTCTACATCAACATGTGTCCCCTCTTCTTCATGTCTCTTCTACATCAACATGTGTCCCTCTTCTTCATGTCTCTTCTACATCAACATGTGTCCCTCTTCTTCATGTCTCTTCTACATCAACATGTGTCCCCTCTTCTTCATGTCTCTTCTACAATCAACATGTGTCCCCCCTCTTCTTCATGTCTCTTCTACATCAACATGTGTCCCCTCTTCTTCATGTCTCTTCTACATCAACATGTGTCCCCCTTCTTCATGTCTCTTCTCAATGGTGTCCCCTCTCTTCATGTCTCTTCTACATCAACATGTGTCCCCTCTTCTTCATGTCTCTTCTACATCAACATGTGTCCCCTCTTCTTCATGTCTCTTCTACATCAACATGTGTCCCCTCTTCTTCATGTCTCTTCTACATCAACATGTGTCCCCTCTTCTTCATGTCTCTTCTACATCAACATGTGTCCCCTCTTCTTCATGTCTCTTCTACATCAACATGTGTCCCCTCTTCTTCATGTCTCTTCTACATCAACATGTGTCCCCTCTTCTTCATGTCTCTTCTACATCAACATGTGTCCCCTCTTCTTCATGTCTCTTCTACATCAACATGTGTCCCCTCTTCTTCATGTCTCTTCTACATCAACATGTGTCCCCTCTTCTTCATGTCTCTTCTACATCAACATGTGTCCCCTCTTCTTCATGTCTCTTCTACATCAACATGTGTCCCCTCTTCTTCATGTCTCTTCTACATCAACATGTGTCCCCTCTTCTTCATGTCTCTTCTACATCAACATGTGTCCCCTCTTCTTCATGTCTCTTCTACATCAACATGTGTCCCCTCTTCTTCATGTCTCTTCTACATCAACATGTGTCCCCTCTTCTTCATGTCTCTTCTACATCAACATGTGTCCCCTCTTCTTCATGTCTCTTCTACATCAACATGTGTCCCCTCTTCTTCATGTCTCTTCTACATCAACATGTGTCCCCTCTTCTTCATGTCTCTTCTACATCAACATGTGTCCCCTCTTCTTCATGTCTCTTCTCATCAACATGTGTTCCCCTCTTCTTCATGTCTCTTCTACATCAACATGTGTACCCCTCTTCTTCATGTCTCTTCTACATCAACATGTGTCCCCTCTTCTTCATGTCTCTTCTTCATCAACATGTGTCCCATCTTCTTCATGTCTCTTCTTACATCAACATGTGTCCCCTCTTCTTCATGTCTCTTCTACATCAACATGTGTCCCCTCTTCTTCATGTCTCTTCTACATCAACATGTGTCCCTCTTCTTCATGTCTCTTCTCATCAACATGTGTCCCCTCTTCTTCATGTCTCTTCTACATCAACATGTGTCCCCTCTTCTTCATGTCTCTTCTACATCAACATGTGTCGTCTCTTCTTCATGTCTCTTCTACATCAACACGTGTCCCCTCTTCTTCATGTCTCTTCTACATCAACATGTGTCCCCTCTTCTTCATGTCTCTTCTACATCAACATGTGTCCCCTCTTCTTCATGTCTCTTCTACATCAACATGTGTCCCCTCTGTGGAAAGAGACTCTGAAAGTTTCAGGAACAAAGATTCTCTCTCTTTTTGATCCATTTCTATAAAAACCTGTCTGAAAATGAGCTGATCAGATTTTGGCCACTTTATGATGTCATAACGATGTGTTGTCTTGTGTAACCATTAGCCAATCAGCAACCAAGGTAACCCCCCCCCCCCCTTATCACCTGAATCTCCTCTAGAGCACCATTGAGTTCTTTGTAACCAAATGTCTCTCAGAGGGGCGTGGGGAGGGGCTCCTTATTTTCATCTAAAGTAACAGACAGAGAATCAGCACTTTGGAAACAGGGCTGAAACAGAGGGGATTATGGGTAATGATGCAATGATCTGTTTGGTGTTTCAGCCAATCAGAGACAGGCTCTGTGTATATCTGAGACCTGTGATATACTGATGAGAAACAGTACGATAGGTGACCTTTAACTAAAGTAAATGTACTTAGTTAATCTCCACTTTATTTGACATACAAATAAAAGGAAAGGTCTCAGAAAGAAATAGAAATAAAACACAGTCTCTTCAAAGGAAACATTTTTATTTGGCATTATTTTATTGCAAAAAATATTAAAAAAACGCAAGCATCAAAGAATCACATGAACTTAATTTACACACATTTAGAAAACACACTTTCAAGCCTGTGGAGAGAAATCCAGAACGAGGATTTAAACGTCTTCATGAACTCGGTGTTATGGCTTTGTGCACATCAACACGTCCTGAACCTGGTTGTTGTTGTTGTTATTGTTTATTTACACCTCCAAACAGAACACTACTTTGTTAAAGCTGCAAGTCTTCTGGGCAAAAAGTCACACAAGCTCAGAGAGATCTGAAATATTCACAACACGGCCTTTTAGTACGAGAAGAGTCAGCGTTTCTGCACGTCTCTGATGATCTGCTGTAAATCAGGCTTTGAAATTCAGTTTGGACATTCAGAAAATAATTTGGAATAAGAATAAATTCCTGATAATCTTTATAAACATTCAAGGTATTTTAAAAGTCTGTTTTACATCTGGAATAAAAAAAAAATGAATTTCTTGCACAATTTTTAACCCATTTTTCGGAGATATTTTGTTCCAAGAGTTAAATGAGCTTTTCCCCCCACTTTTTATAACATCTAGAGTTTTATATTTACCCTCAAATATACACCTTAATGCCATGTTCAAAACTGCCAAATGTAAGAGCTGCAGATACAAATTAAATGGAAATAATATTGATAAAAAAACCCTAAATCCCTTAAAATAAACCCATGACTACTTTAGATGTGATCAAAGGTTCATGACATGCAATGCAGAATAGCGCTGCACAATTAATCTAAATGTAATATTGTAACACAGAGCAGTGCAATCTTCAAATTGCATTAAAGCACAATATTTGGTGAATTCAAAACTGCCTGATTTTGCAGAGTCATCATTTTTTAAAACGTGCACACACACTGACACACTTCGTCAGGCCCAACAGTGGAAACACAAAGAAAACACACACACAACTCAAAGTAATAATTCAGTGTATGATGCAGATCTGACCTCTGACCCTCAGTCTGTACACTCGCATGTATTTACAGCGGCGGCGCAACAGCAGTTTATTGTGAAAATCCTGCCTTTAAATCTCTTTTCCCGCCAAAATAAGACGGAAATTCTGAGATAAACGCCTCAACTTTTGTGTTTTTTCTTCTTGTAAAAGTCAATCAGTGTTTTCCTGTCGACCCCGTGGACACGCATCAACATGCACACGAGCGTGAAATGAAAACCCGAGTGTCAAAATATCTTAAATAACAAAATATATATAATATGTACACTTTCATAGAAAAACAAAAACAAAAACAAAGTCGACGATGGACGAGAGAAACCGTCGTCACGCACTGAGGAAACTCCAGAACACTAATGAGGAACTCAAAGAAAGAAAATACACATCTGTACGTGTGCGTGTGTGTGTGTGTGTGCGTGTGTGTGTGCGTGTGTGTGTGTGTGTGTGCGTGCGTGTGTGTGTGTGTGTAAATGTATCAAACACGAATGCTAAAACAAAAGAATGATGGAGGAGTGGTCTTTTACCCTGCAGGTCTCAGATCAGGGGGAGCGTCTCTCTCACACATTCACACGGACACATCCTCACACACTCACACACATGGACACACACACACACACACACACATCCTCACACACTCACATGGACACGCACACACACACACACACACACACACACACACACACACTCACATGGACACACACACACACACACACACACACACACACACACACTCCCCCTGCTGCACGTCTCTGCTGCACCATCAGGACTTTACTGCGGAGACAGAAGAAGAAGAAGTATTATCAGTTAAATGTACTTCAATTAAAAGGTAAAAGTACAATGAAAGTACTCAGTATGCAGGATGAGTCATTTGACTTATTATGTAATGTCCAGTCTGAAAATGCAATATCATGTGGATGTTGTAGTTGAGACCATTTCAACTAGTATTGTACATTAGCAGTACAGTGCTGCCTCATATCTGATATGTGTGTGTTTTATATGTGGAAAGTAATTATGTGTTAAATGAACAATTCAATGGAAATACTCCAGTAAAGTAAAATGATGCTGAAACAGCACTTAAAGGTATAACTGCACTGAAGATAAAAACATGTTACTGTCTCTTTAAATCCGTCTGCTTTCATCAGAATGTGTTTTCTGCATGCCAGCGTTTATTTGTTTATAAACATTTAATATTTAATGTTAAAGCCGCTGCTGATGTATTCAATATCCAGCTCTGAACCTCCTCTGGTGAATTATCACGTCTCTCCCTCAGGAGGAATTTATATTTAAGCTCCACGAGGAGAGGAGGAAGAAGAACTCAGATATTTACTGAAGTAGAAATACACCACGATTGAAAGTCATGCATTCAACAACAAGTTGGAAGTATACGCATCAAAATATAGTTAAAATACCAAAGGTCAAAGAACTCTTTGTGCATTACTATTTGAAATACTTGCAGGTTAACTGATTTGAATATTGTATCTACTTTATACTCCTAAAGTCAGACCGTCTAACCTAACCCTCTGAAATGCAGTGGAGAAATATTGTTGGGGTTACTAGTCTGCAGATTCCGATGTTAATACAGAGTATAAATAAACTGTTGGGAAAATACTGAATGTCCTCTTCCAATATGATAACAAAGGTATCCCAACTGTAGCTGTGAACATGACAAGATGTGTGATTACCTAGAAGAGCCTCAGGACTGTTTGAGGCAGATGATAGCTATGTGATTAACATGATGATTCAGCCTCTATGGAGAGAGACATCAAGCATGCTCATTTCTGACGTGGAGCTAATCTGAAGTAAACATTGAATACTGCTTTCTATTCCTCCATCTTGTGACTGTGTAACTCCCTCTCTTGATATCAGCATGTGAAGGACACTGTTCAGGAACTAGTTGATGCTCTGTATGTGATGACTCCTTCCATTCTGGAGAGGATCACAAATACATGGATCCTGAGGCTGAAGCTCAAGCCGGGGACCAGTGAGATCTTTCTAACATAATATTATTTCGTTCACCTGGTCGTTGGGTTTGTCTCCGTTGACGGCCTTCAGCAGGACGGTGTCCTCTGTCTTCGTCGTGCTCTTCATCTCCACCACGATGTCGTCTTTGGTCGTCTTCTCTTTGGTTCTGCAGACACAAAACAAAGAGGGTTCTTCATCTGGCATTTCGCAAAAACTGCAGAGGGACAGAATTATCTCAGAGAACTGTGGTTAAATGTTTTTGTTTTTGGCGCCAAGAAGGAACGATTTAAAGTCAGCACTAAAAACCACAGAGCAGGAGAGCAATCATGAACCACTTTATGATTTCTGAAGTAAAAAGCTAATGTTGGGCTATAAAGGAACTACAGCACGGTCACATGACTTCACGTCACCACCGCTAAGCTAAAGGTGGCTAATGTTGGGCTATAAAGGAACTACAGCACGGTCACATGACTTCACGTCACCACCGCTAAGCTAAAGGTGGCTAATGTTGGGCTATAAGGAACTACAGCACGGTCACATGACTTCACGTCACCACCGCTAAGCTAAAGGTGGCTAATGTTGGGCTATAAAGGAACTACAGCACGGTCACATGACTTCACGTCTCCACCGCTAAGCTAAAGGAGGCTAATGTTGGGCTATAAAGGAACCACAGCACGGTCACATGACTTCACGTCACCACCGCTAAGCTAAAGGTGGCTAATGTTGGGCTATAAAGGAACTACAGCACGGTCACATGACTTCACGTCACCACCGCTAAGCTAAAGGTGGCTAATGTTGGGCTATAAAGGAACTACAGCACGGTCACATGACTTCACGTCACCACCGCTAAGCTAAAGGAGGCTAATGTTGGGCTATAAAGGAACCACAGCACGGTCACATGACTTCACGTCTCCACCGCTAAGCTAAAGGAGGCTAATGTTGGGCTATAAAGGAACTACAGCACGGTCACATGACTTCACGTCACCACCGCTAAGCTAAAGGTGGCTAATGTTGGGCTATAAAGGAACTACAGCACGGTCACATGACTTCACGTCACCACCGCTAAGCTAAAGGTGGCTAATGTTGGGCTATAAAGGAACTACAGCACGGTCACATGACTTCACGTCTCCACCGCTAAGCTAAAGGAGGCTAATGTTGGGCTATAAAGGAACCACAGCACGGTCACATGACTTCACGTCTCCACCGCTAAGCTAAAGGAGGCTAATGTTGGGCTATAAAGGAACTACAGCACGGTCACATGACTTCACGTCACCACCGCTAAGCTAAAGGAGGCTAATGTTGGGCTATAAAGGAACTAGAGCACGGTCACATGACTTCACGTCACCACCACTAAGCTAAAGGAGGCTAATGTTGGGCTATGAAGGAACTACAGCACGGTCACATGACTTCACGTCTCCACCGCTAAGCTAAAGGAGGCTAATGTTGGGCTATGAAGGAACTACAGCACGGTCACATGACTTCACGTCACCACCGCTAAGCTAAAGGAGGCTAATGTTGGCCGTGATGACGTTTAGTCGTCTCATTTAGACACTGATGTATTTGTAGTATTCTGAGTACTCACATCTCCTGTTTCCCGGAGCGTCCGCAGGGAATCTTCCCCTTCTTGTGCAGGAAGTAGAGAACGCTGCCGAGGATGGCGAGCAGCAGCAGAGAGAGGATGATGACCACGATGATGATCCCACTGCCCTCTGCTACACACACACACACACACACACACACACACACACACACACACACACACACGTTAATCAATCAAACTTTATTCATACAGCATCATGAACAACTTAAATGCACTTCAATAGCCGCGTTCACACCGGAGTACTTTTCCCTGTACTTTCCCCCTTTAGTTCCGTTAGTACCCCTATGTTGCGTTCACACCGGAGTACTTTTCCCTGTACTTTCCCCCTTTAGTTCCGTTAGTACCCTTATGTTGCGTTCACACCAAGAAGAGAACTTAGTGCCGGGAACTTTTACCCCCATTTTTAGTGCCTGCTGAGAGGTGGTACTCTCCTGGGGGGAAAAAGTGCCCCAGTTTTGATTGGCTGCGCGAATTGCAAACCACGCCCCGTAAAACTCTTCCGGCCGGGGACTCCGGGCGGCAGTATACGCCGTGAAGTTGTTTGCAGCCTGCCAGTAAACCCAAAGCAGAAGAAGAAGAAGTGACGTCAGCGGCTCATTTGCGTAATCTTCCCTCAGGGAAAAGTACTCCGGTGTGAACGCGATTGGTACTTAGTGCGCGGTGGCTATTGATTGACAAACATTAGGAAATGTAATTAGTGAAATACTACCAAAACAAAAGACAGTAAAACAGTGTCAATAAATACATAATAAAACCCTGAATAGTATCAGTATATTTGCAATACTATGTGTCTGCTACTTCAAAAGCAGTAACGTAATGTGTAACCACAAAATAAGTTCATTACAGATCAATAAAGTTTTGTTTATTTTGAATATTGTTTGAATGTTTTTTATTTGAGAGTTTTCTGCATTGCTGATTATATTGTTTTTTTACTTTTTGAATGCAGGACTTTGTAACAGAGTAGTTTCGTAGTGTTGTAAGTACATCTGAATACTTCCTCCCCCTCTCAGTGTGAGTTTAAATCCATCCCAGAATAACCCCAGTTAACAATAGCTGTGTTTCTGACCCTGTTGTTTTTAACTGGAATCTGAAATGTTCTTTAATTGCAGTTTTACTCCCAACAGACGAGTGAAGCTTTTTAATGACATCGAGTCACGGCTGAGATCATTAGAAGACACAAAATTGCCCCATAATAAATATAAATATTCCCTCTGGTATTTAAAAAACACAATAAAACCAAACGACTGTCTGGAAAGAAATCATTAAGAGTGACTCATTTATTGTTCTCACTCAGTATAAATACATTTATACTAAAGTAAACGTAGTATTGTAGTATTTAAGATCCACAAATATTAAATCACAAGTTTTCAAGTGTTGGTAAAGTCTATCATTTATTAGTTCATTACATTTTGTATTCATAATTTAATTCAGCAAAATATCCCAAAACTAAAGCCTTGAAATAAATGTAGTGGATAAAAGAAAAGAGTAGCATTAAACAAAAAGTTCAAAATAAAGAAATAAACTTTAAATTGAGGCAGAGTTCAAGTACTAAGGGATTAGTGACTAAAGCTGTAAGATAAACGAAGTAAAAAGCACCTCAAAGAAGTACTGAAGTTACATTTCATCGCTGCATTTATAAATCATATTTTTGGGATCATTAAGAAATCTGCTGTTGTGATTTTTATCTTTTTATCAAACAGAATATTTAAAACGCCCTCAGGCTGAAGATCTGCAGCGAGGAGGAGACACACACACACACACACACACACACACACACGTCACTGAGTCTGAAGTAGACCACTGATGAAGAACAAAGAGAGAGGAACACACACACACACACACACACACACTATGCATGCAACATACTTTGACAGATACACATGTAACATACGTACAACTGACACACACATACTAAAGACCAGGTGCATGCTGGTACATAACACACTATTTTATACACAAATAAAAACACTCACATACAGGGAACACACACACACACACGTCTCTGCACTATTTTAAATATTGTAGTTTTTGTCACTGAGTTAGAGTTCATTAGACTTAATAAACTCTCCATGCAGCTCATCTGGCTCGTGTAACCTGATACTGACTATATCAATAAATAATAATAATATAAATAACATTTGTTTTTAAAGATTGAAAGGATAAATAGGAGCAGAGAGACTATCTTACCTGGAGAGAAGGGAGTCGCTGAGGTCAGTCTGGGAACTGAAGAGAAGAACAACCATTAAGACTTTACACACACTTATACACACACACTTACACACACACACACACTTCTAATTTCATTTTAACGCAGCAGCTTTGGGAATCGCAAATGTAAATATTCTTAAAAGTCTAACGTGTGCATTTCATGTGTGTGCATTGTGTTAGATTAGAAATGACATTTTTAAACCCCCAATGTTAAAGTGTGGTCAGTGCATTCAGACCAAGCAGTATCATCAGCAAAATGGAGGTCCAATGTTAAATGCAGAAGTTCCTAATGTGGAAAAGGATATTATATTATTTCATTTGTATTTTCTCGGTTTGTAAAAACAGTCAAAATAGTAAAAAAATACGGTAACACTTTATATTAAGGTACACAAATTAACCATCAACTAGTTGTTAATTAGCATGCATATTAGCAGTATAATGGCTCTCTATTAGTCATTATACAACACTTATTAATGCCATATTCTACATGACCATATTCTACAAGTAATAAGCCATTAGTTGAGAGTTTTTCCTCAATAACCCTCTAATTAGTGCTTATTTATAGCAAGTAAGGAAGTTGTTGTCCCTGAGTTTTGGTCTTAATATGCGCTGCTTAATATGGGCGTAATAAGGCAGTAGTAGCACAAGAATAGTAATTCTCCCATAATAACACTTAACAAATATAATCTATTCTTATGGAACAAGACATGAAACTATAAGTGTTAATTGTGTCTAAATAACTCAAAATTAGGTATTTATATCTTATAATATGTTTTGGGGTATTGACAGTTCAGCTACCAATAGCAAGGTGATATTGACCTGTATGTTTCATATTTGCACATTTATATTTTTGTAAAATGTGTACTGAAGGTTAGACCCGGGTACAGGAAGTAGGAGAACGTGAACGGAATATAATGGCAGTAGACATCCATGAGTACACTGCCACTCATTTTCCCTTTGCAACCTGAAGAGTACAAGGGTCAAGTCCGTCAGAAAGCAATGACTGTAAGTGTAAGTGTGAGCCTTACACTTACACTGTAAGGATTAGTAACATGTATTGTGTTTATGTGATGACATGTGGAGATGTTTAAACTCAATGAGAAAATGCGTTAGCATTCGCGCTAGCATACACGGTAGCGTTAGCATACATGCTAGCGTTAGCCATACTAGCCTGTATACATGCTTATTGTACAGCTAGCATTAGCTATGTTTACCTTGTTTACACTAAGCGGTCCTAATGTGTTCATCTGTGTATGTTACACTTGCATGTATGAGATCATTAAGTGCCTTGTAACTTCTTTTTTTATAGTTTCACTCCGTTTGAATGTCACGGGACTGCAAATAAGTCAATAAAGGAGCATGGCTGCTCATTCCCTGGCTCTCAAAAGAGTTTGGCTGGCTGTTTAATCTATGTTCACACTGAGACAACACAGAGAGAGAACAGTACACCTATTGTGTGAGAACATACAAGCAGGTCACACAGTATGATCACAAATACATAAACTCTGTTAAAAATCAGTTTTTATTAAAAAGTACAGGCTGCATGTGTGTTCTCAGCCTTGGAGAAACTTGACATGTTTTGGTACATGTATGTGTCTGAACCTCTCTTTAGTGGTTCATTAATAAAACAGATATTTCAACGTGTGCCTACTTTGTTCATGTACTGTTGAGGTTAATTTCAGTAGTTGTGTGCTATAATGTATTTACAAAGTGTGAAGAGGAGGCAACTTTAGAATAGGGAACCTGTTCAGGTCAATTAGAGTCAAACTAATAGCTTATTGGTTATGAACAAGACTTCACTTTAGAATAGGGAACATATTTTAGATAGAAATACCTAATTAGAGTCAAACTACTAGCTTAATGGTTATGAACAAGACTTCACTTTAGAATAGGGAACATATTTTAGATAGAAATACCTAATTAGAGTCAAACTACTAGCTTATTGGTTATGAACAAGACTTCACTTTAAAATAGGGAACATATTTTAGATAGAAATACCTAATTAGAGTCAAACTACTAGCTTATTAGTTATGAACAAGACTTCACTTTAGAATAGGGAACATATTTTAGATAGAAATACCTAATTAGAGTCAAACTACTAGCTTAATGGTTATGAACAAGACTTCACTTTAGAATAGGGAACATATTTTAGATAGAAATACCTAATTAGAGTCAAACTACTAGCTTATTGGTTATGAACAAGACTTCACTTTAGAATAGGGAACATATTTTAGATAGAAATACCTAATTAGAGTCAAACTACTAGCTTATTGGTTATGAACAAGACTTCACTTTAGAATAGGGAACATATTTTAGATAGAAATACCTAATTAGAGTCAAACTACTAGCTTATTGGTTATGAACAAGACTTCACTTTAGAATAGGGAACATATTTTAGATAGAAATACCTAATTAGAGTCAAACTACTAGCTTAATGGTTATGAACAAGACTTCACTTTAGAATAGGGAACGTGTTCTTAGATATAAATAGCTAATTTTGAGTTGTTTAGACTTAATTAACACTTGTAGTTTCATGTCTTGTTCCATAAGAATAGATTATATTTGTTAAGTGTTATTATGGGAGAATTACTATTCTTGTGGTACTACTGCCTTATTAGGCCCATATTGGGCAGCGCATATTAAGACCAAAACTCATGTACAATAAGTTCCTTACTTGCAACAAATAAGCACTAATTAGAGGGTTATTGAGGAAAAACTCTCAACTAATGGCTTATTACTTGTAGAATATGGTCATGTAGAATAAGGCATTAATAAGTGTTTTATAATGACTAATAAAGAGCCATTATACTGCTAATATGCATGTTAATTAACAACTAGTTGATGGTTAATTTGTGTACCTTAATATAAAGTGTTACCAAAAATACATAAAACATAATTTATTTCAAAATAAATATTAGAAAAACTAAAAATTATACTTAAGAAATAGATAATAGTCAATGTTCTTTCAATCTATTAAGGGTGTTGGTGTATCTATTGAAGTACAAAATACAATATTGACCGTTGAATGATAGTGAAGTACAAAGTTGAATAAAAAGATAGTGCGTGAGTAAAGTACAAGTACCTCGATGTGGCACACAGTACAGTAATAATACTAATGGGTTCCATTTATAAAGCAACTCATATTTGACTCCAAATCCCGAAGTGCTACAAGTGGTGAGCATGAACAGTATAAATAAACATTACACAACACGGTAGAATTAATAAAAAGCAGTAAAATAAAATAAAATAAAAATAAAAGGGTGATAAAAAGGGTAAAGGCTCTTTTGAAAAGATGGGTTTTGAGGCCTTTTTTAAAAGCCTCCACGGTCTGTCAGTACACAGTACAGTACTTGTCTTCACAGATATTACAGAGTAGATGTTGTCTTACTGGCTCTGATGCTGAACGTCTTGCTCTCCGTCCCCAGGTCGTTGGAGGCGTTGCACACGGCACTGAAGTCGGCCGTCACTAAGACCGAAACCACGCTGAGAGCCTCGTGATCATTAGACCTGCTCACTACCTCCTGATAGCTCTGAGATACACACACACACACACACACACACACACACACACACACACACACACACACACACACACACACACACACACACACACACACACACACACACACGAGTGAGTGAGTACAGACATTTAAAAGATAAGACATCTACAACACAGACAGTCCTAGAAAAAGATCATGAGTCTATATTCAGAGGTGGTAGAAGTACTCAGATTTTGTACTTGAGTAAAAGTAGAAGTACTCAGGTCTTGTACTTGAGTAAAAGTAGAAGTACTCAGATCTTGTACTTGAGTAAAAGTAGAAGTACTCAGATCTTGTACTTGAGTAAAAGTAGAAGTACTCAGATCTTGTACTTGAGTAAAAATAGAAGTACTCAGATCTTGAGTAAAAGTAGAAGTACTCAGATGTTGTACTTGAGTAAAAGTAGAAGTACTCAGATCTTGTACTTGAGTAAAAGTAGAAGTACTCAGATCTTGTACTTGAGTAAAAGTAGAAGTACTCAGATCTAGTACTTGAGTCAAAGTAGAAGTACTCAGATCTAGTACTTGAGTCAAAGTAGAAGTACTCAGATCATGTACTTGAGTAAAAGTAGAAGTACTCAGATCTTGTACTTGAGTAAAAGTAGAAGTACTCAGATCTTGTACTTGAGTAAAAGTAGAAGTACTCAGATCTTGTACTTGAGTAAAAGTAGAAGTACTCAGATCTTGTACTTGAGTAAAAGTAGAAGTACTCAGATCTTGTACTTGAGTAAAAGTAGAAGTACTCAGATCTTGTACTTGAGTAAAAGTAGAAGTACCAGAGTGTAGGAATACAGTAAAAGTCCTGCATTCAAAATCTTCCTCAAGTGAAAGTAGAAAAGTATTCTCATCAAAATATAGTGAAAGTAGCGACAGTAAAAGTAGTCGTTGTGCAGATTGGTCCATTTCAGAATAATATATATGATATGTTTTATAATGATTGATCATGAAAGTGTTCTCAAAGCTGGTAAAGGTGCAGCTAGTTTGAATGACTTTGTATACTGCAGGGTAGCTGGTGGATTTACTCCAGGTGGAACTAAAGTCTGATTCAACACTTGATTAGATTTCACATCATTCATCCACATCTGAGAAGTACAATCCTCTGGGTTATATTGAATATGTCTGTGTGTACCTGGCTGCTGCTGAGGCTCCAGGAGAGACTGGGCAGCGGTCGACCCCTGGCCTCACAGCTCAGATTCACCGTCCGGCCTGCAGCTTCCTCCAGCTGGACGTCCTGATCAGAGCCCACCAGCTGAGGACCACCTGCATAAGTAGAATCAGAACCAGGTGTATTGACAGGTACGGAGATTTTAGGGATATATATAGAAAAGTGAGAGAGATGAACATGAAATAATGATGTTTCTTGGGGGGGGTTTTGTTAATGAGGCCGGTAGCGTAAACAAAACCGAAATACAGATTTATATTTCTACCATTTACATTCCATTGTCATTTAATCTAACCGTCATATTGAACCTGACTCTTCCTGCACAGATGTTTCACATTAAAAGCCCAACAGTGGTTTGAATATCTGTGGTGAAGGTCTTAACTCTGAGGCAGCACTTTATTCTAAGCTCTAGAGATTGACGTACAAAGGACATTAATATCCCAGAAATGGCCCGGAATATAAAACGCTGCCAAAAACCCAACTGCAGAAATCCATTTACGGTACGAAGACACTTTAGGGTCAGATTGAGTTTCAAATGTTTGTGGCTTCACAGCAGCTCCATTTACAACATCAGTAAACACAGATATGAAAGACAAGAGGCCAGGAACTAGACTTTGAATATGTGTTACGTGCCGTAGTGGGTGCTTGTGTGTGTGGGTGTTTCTCAATGGCGAGTAAAGCTGCTCCAGAGCCACTATTTCAAGCATACTACGTCATCGAGTGCCGCTGAAGGACTGTTCCAATGTCCAGCACACTTGGAATTCTACCGAGCCCGGCGTACTTCGTTTGGAGACATGTCGAGGCTGCACATGTGTAGACTCCGCAGTCTTAAAATCCCCACAATGCTTTGCGCACGGACCAATTTCCCCAAATCTGTGGTGGAAAATGTAAGGCGGGGCCTCTCATATGAAGCACACCTGCACACTTGCTCGCCTGTTCCAATCTTCGTTTTCCGAGTGCCAGGAAGGATTCTTGCCTCGCTTCTGAAGCAAGACGCTCGGAAGACATGTGCTACCAAGCAAGCGTGCTCGAGATTGAGAAACACCCTCAGTGTGTGTGTGTCCTTCGCCCCCCCCCCCCCGATTGTCTCCCTCCAGGTGCAGCCTCTCCCTCAGGTGCTCCCAATCCACAATCAGGGCCTCCATAAAGGACCTGAGGAAGGCTGCAGCCTCTCTCTTCCTTCTCCTGTGAGCTGCATGGATGGCAGTGCAGCAGTGTTTTTTTGTTGTTGCAACTCATAGAAGTATTGTTCTGATTTACTGCGGTCGCTTTCTGTCATGAGAAAGTTGTTTTGTCGTAAGTTTACAAATTGGCTGGTGAGTCTGTTTTTCTTTGACCATCTTGTGGCTTCACAATCGGTTTCCTCTCGCCTGGTTATTTTATATGTTGTTACTTCCCTTTGGTTCCCCTAGTCCAGGAGGGAACGTAACAACATGATTTAAAGGTTCAAGACTCTTTAACATCTGATCTGAGATTCAACTCTGGATTTAATTTGAGGGTGGACATCGTTCCAACATGAATACATCGTGGAGAAATGTCTCTCTGATCTGATGGAAACAATTCATTTTCAGAGACAAAGTTAAAGGGTCCCTATTCTTCTCTCTTCCCTTTAGTCTGCAAAGGCTAAATCATAGTGACATCAATATGGAACACATTGGCTAGCACTGCAACACATTGTACGTGATAGGCTAAGGGGGCGGGACATCTCTAAGCTGTTGACCAATCACAACAGAGCCGGCCAGCTAACCAATCAGAGCAGACTGGGCTCTGGTTTCTGGGTCTGATTTTTGGGGATAAGAAAGTAATGGAAAAAATCTTGGACATTTACTTATTCCTCGCTGTAAAAATACTCTGTTAAAATCCTGCATTGAAACTAATATTTGAGTAAAAGTAGGTATAAATAGCTAAATCTAGTTAAAGGTTTCATAGTAACCAATGCAGATACATTGAAAATAAAAACACTAATAGACAATAAATGAAATAGAAAATATCTTTAAAAAAAGCTGTTGTCCAAATTAAATACATAATTTCCCTCTTAAACGTTCCTTTAGTTTCAAGTAAATGTACTTGGTTTCCGACAGAGGGTGAAAAGAGAGTGTGAGAACAATAAAGATCTTTTTGAACATTAAAGCGTGTCTGACCTTGGACGATGATGTTTACGGAGCCGCTGGTGTGCAGAGCGGGCAGTGAAGGCACCGTGACCTCGCAGATATATTCTCCTGTCGTCTGATAGGTGGCGTCCTTCAGGTGCAGAGTGTTCCCGGTACCCACATGCTTCCCATCCTACACACACACACACACACACACACACACACACACACACACACACACACACACACACACACACACACACACACACACACACACACACACACACACACACACACACACACACACACACACACACACACACACACACACACACACACACACACAGTAAACAAAACACTTAAATCAGGCTAGGAGAGTAATGACAGAAAATAAGGTCAGTGTACAGTTAAGTAAAAATCAACATTGTTTCTTTGGTTTCCATGTTGGTTGGTCTATCTATTTGGTTATCTATTGGAGGACATAAGAAAGGATGTTGTGCCAATGTCTCTGTTTTAAATCCATTGGGCAATTGTGTTTCTAAATTGTGGATTTACTAACTCCACATTTTGTCTGGTTCTGGAGTATTATTGAGTAAAATATGGGAACATCGGTCTGTGTTCACATCCTGCAAAATGACTGAAGACCTTTGATACCTGACAGACCGTAGCTTTTTAGTGCAGCTAGGTGCCTTCTCCTCTGCCAAAGCCCCTCTTACCTGTGGGGTCCCCCAAGGCTCAATTCTGGGCCCCATCCTCTTTTTACTGTACATACTGCCAGTGGCGGTTCTAGACTAATTTGACTGGGGGGGCCACTGGGGGGCCAGTTATTTTCTGAGGGGGGCACAATAAATGCGGGACGAAAAAGAGAACTAGACAGTATGAAGTAATTGCGCATAAGAAAACAATGCAATACAGTTATTGGTATTTGTTTCAGTACACTTATTTATTTCAGATAGATCTTATAGTTATTACTGTTAGCTTCAGCTTAAGTTATAGTGCAATGTTTGCACTAACACCATATTTATATAAAAATAAAGGCAATGAACAGTTACATCTCTACTTTACATAAGGGTGTCTGCACAATCTCACATTACAGCAACAAAATCCTGCGGTTTTTGGCAAACCGAGTACCAGAAAATATACATTTTAAAAAACAAAAACTTTTCATTGTTAGGGGGGCCACAGGGGGGTCAGAGGTCAGTGTTAGGGGGCACTGGCCCCCCCCCCTGGCCCCCCCTAGAACCACCCCTGCATACTGCCCCTAGGTTCAATTCTTACGAAACACAATATTCCCTTCCACTGCTACGCGGACAATGTACAGATTTATCTGCCTCTCAAAGCAAATGTCAACTCACTACAGCAGTTGATGGACTGCTTAACAGAGATCAAATCCTGGCTGAGCAAAAACTTCCTCACCCTCAATGAGAGCAAGACCGAGGTAATCTTTTTTGGACCCCAACCTCCAGCCTCTCCGGTTGATATTCTGGGCTCCCTAAGTAAAAACATCCTCCCCTCTGTCATGAACCTTGGAGTGACCTTCAATAGCACTTTTAAATTCGACAAGCAGGTCAGCACCGTAGTAAAATCCTGCTTTTTTTAAATAAGACTATTGGCCAAAACCAAGTCGTATTTATCTTTTAAAGACCTGGAAAGGGTTATTAACGCCTTTGTGACCTCAAGACTGGACTATTGTAACGCTCTGTATGTGGGTATGGACCAGGCATCAATTAAACGCCTGCAGCTAGTCCAAAACGCAGCTGCACGTCTCCTGACTGGCCACAAAAAGCGGGACCACATCACCCCAATTCTGGCCTGACTGCACTGGCTTGCAGTCCGGTTCAGAATTGATTTTAAAATCCTTTTATTTGTTTTTAAAGCACTAAATGGGCTGGCTCCGGCCTATATAGCTGAACTCCTCCAGCGCTACACCCCAGGCAGAGCCTTAAGATCTGCTGATCAGCTGCTGCTGGTAGTGCCTAAGACCAGGCTCAAAACCCGAGGGCACCAAGCCTTCGCAGCAGCTGGCCCCAGGCTCTGGAACACTCTGCCCCTCCATGTGAGGTCGGCCCAGACCCTAGGGGTTTTTAAATCCACACTGAAGACACACTACTTCTCTCTGGCCTTCTAGTTAGAGTGGGGTCACGACTCCTGACTGTTCCATGTGTTGCTTTATCTGTTGTGATTTATTGTTTTTTATTGTGATGTAATGTGTTTGTATGTGTTTAAATTACATGTACAGCACTTTGACTCGACCAAGATCGTTTTTAAATGTGCTCTACAAATAAAATTTGATTTGATTTGATACCTCAACAATTGTCCAATGGATCTTTTGCACAAACGTTCCCAGTTGTATGTCCTAAAGTCGAACACGTTAAGGATGTGTTCGTGCTGTTGCTTCTTAGCTTTCACAGCGAGTCTATGCACGTTAATGGTGGAAATGCTAGTGTTGTGTGTTTACCTTGTACCAGACGGTGGAGGTCTTCAGGGAGGACAGAGCGTTGCAGGTCGCAGTCAGTTCTTCTCCTCTCAGCATCACCTCGGATTCTTTAGGAACAACAACTGCTGGGTCCAAGTCTGAGGACAAAGACACGAGACAAGATTAAAGGAGCAGTTCTTCTGAGTTATATCAAGTTTACAAATTAAGAACGAGTCCTCCACCCAGGATTCCTTTCCTCAAGTCTTCCAGAGTAGTTTTTATTTGGATGCTTCCTACTAATGCAGAGTTTCTTTTGTATCTGAAACATCCACTTGGTCTCAGCCATATCAATCAATCATAATTTGTTCATCACTCTAACAGCAAGTACAATTGTCCAGCTTCTAGTACGGACCTGGGATGTTAGCTTAGCATAAAGACTGGAGGCAAAGGGTAGTATCGGAATAATCTGTAAAATAGGTTCCTGACTGAATTTCACGTGAACGCCCCTCGAAATGTAAAGTTTTTTTACGCTTTGAGCAATAAAATACTTTCTTTCCTTCAATACCAAATGTTAACCCCAGAATCTAATGGTCTGTAAAGTGAGATGTTCAAATTCTGTATCAGTCATTTTAAATGAAAGCGTCCATGTTAGTTGCACACTCTGGCCGTTTCTCAATCTCGAGGATACTGGCTTCCAAGCCAATATTTCAAGGATGCTACGTCATTGAGTGCCGCCGAAGGACTGTTCCAATGTCCAGCATACTTGGAATTCCACAGAGGCCGCGTCCTTGGTTTGGAGGAAATGTCGAGGCTGCACGTGGGTAGACTTTGCGTCCTTAAAATCCACACAATGCTTTGCGCACGGACCAATTTCAAAAACCCTTGCGGAGAATGGCTGAACCGACGCAGCACACATTTAAATGTATGTAGTGGCATAGAACATGTGTTGGTAAATATGTTACTTACTTACCAAAAATGTGTTCCGTGAAAGTAAAGCAAGTTCATAATTAGATAGACATCGTGAGGTATTTATTTTCGGTACAGTTTATGTTGAAGCATACTTACTTCGTTTCTGAAGGAAGTGACTTGGAAGTATGCGACTACCAAGCCAGCATCCTCGAGATTGAGAAACGGCCTCTGATTTCCCAACCCAGAAAACAGAACATCTGAGGAGCACCTGAATGCACCATCCATCTCTGTAGTTAACATGTTGTATCAGAAGAGCATGTTCTAATGACATTTCTGCCAGGGACTGCAGGTAAAAATAAGCCTCTGTGGCTCAACCTGTTGTCTGATGTTGATTAATGTGCGTTGTCGCTTCTTAAATACATAAAAACAAAGGTGTGTGTGTGTGTGATGGTTCCTCACAGTGCACGGTGAGCTGCATCTCTCCTTTCACGTCGCTGTTTCCCTCGCTGTCCAGAGGACGACACTGATAGATGCCGCTGTCTTTACGAGACACCGGAGACAACGTCAACACATCTCCATGGCTACTCTCCAGGTCCACGTCCAGCTCCTGTAAACAAAAACGGACAAATTATAATCTTGATGTAAAAAAGGGGGTTGCTAACAAGTGTCTTAATGAGACGACTAAACGTCATCACGCCCAACATTAGCCACCTTTAGCTTAGCGGTGGTGACGTGAAGTCATGTGACCGTGCTGTAGTTCCTTTATAGCCCAACATTAGCCTCCTTTAGCTTAGCGGTGGTGACGTGAAGTCATGTGACCGTGCTGTAGTTCCTTTATAGCCCAACATTAGCCTCCTTTAGCTTAGCGGTGGTGACGTGAAGTCATGTGACCGTGCTGTAGTTCCTTTATAGCCGAACATTAGCCGCCTTTAGCTTAGCGGTGGTGATGTGAAGTCATGTGACCGTGCTGTAGTTCCTTTGTAGCCCAACATTAGCCGCCTTTAGCTTAGCGGTGGTGACGTGAAGTCATGTGACCGTGCTGTACTTCCTTTATAGCCCAACATTAGCCTCCTTTAGCTTAGTGGTGGTGACGTGAAGTCATGTGACCGTGCTGTAGTTCCTTTATAGCCCAACATTAGCCGCCTTTAGCTTAGCGGTGGTGACGTGAAGTCATGTGACCGTGCTGTACTTCCTTTATAGCCCAACATTAGCCTCCTTTAGCTTAGCGGTGGTGACGTGAAGTCATGTGACCGTGCTGTAGTTCCTTTATAGCCCAACATTAGCCTCCTTTAGCTTAGCGGTGGTGACGTGAAGTCATGTGACCGTGCTGTAGTTCCTTTATAGCCCAACATTAGTCACCTTTAGCTTAGCAGTGGTGACGTGAAGTCATGTGACCGTGATGTAGTTCCTTTATAGGTTTAAGTTAGCTTTATATCTCCAGCAATTGCATTTCAACTTGAAAAAATCATAGGCTTCTAACCTAACACGTTACATTCCAGAACAGGGTACAGAAAGTGCTGAAACGCTGACTCATTTTCAAGGAAACATAAATCTGGATCTGGCTTTAATTACATTTTATAACTTCTAGGACCTAATGGTTTAAATAAGGGCTATAAAAAAAAAACAATATACGGATCCAAATGTAAGTCAATGGGAAGAAGTATTTAGGTCCCAATGGCCTCACATGACTGAAAATACGAGGTTGTAATTACATTTAGATTCAGAATACTTTATGGCCCATTAATTGCACATATAATGAAAATGTGTTTTTAAAGGTCCCATGTCATGCTTTTCTGGTTATCACCCGTCCCCTTGTGTGTTATGAAGGTTGTTCTGCATGTAAACAGTCTGCAGAGTCACAAACCCTCAAAGTGCACCCTGTAGCGAGTAAAACTCTGACACAGAGAAGACCTGTCTGTGCTGCCCCAGAACGCCTCGTTGGACATTTCTCTTTTTCTTCCTGGGTACAGTGACCATACCCAAATGGACCCATTGGTCTCTCACACACACACACACACACACACACACACACACACAACACACACACACACACACACACACACACACACACACACACACACACACACACACACCACACACACACACACACACACACACACACACACACACACACACACACACACTCAATCTTTTCTCAGCTGCAGCTCAGCCGATTTGTCCTCCCTGAGGCGGCGGGACGCGGCGAGGCTGTGAGTCGGTGTGTGAGCACACACACAAACTCCCAGCCAGGCTGCGGGTGTGTGTGTGTTCAGGCTGGTTTCGGGCTGGGTTTCGCTGTCTCGCAGACGGCCACTGGGCTCACAGGGGGGGGGGGGGCAGGAGCTCCAACAAGCCGTGTAGGACAGGGAGTGAATACACAGACTATACAGAGATGCTGTGTGAGAAACCAATGTGAGTTTGGAACATTGAACAATGTGAATCTATTCTAGTCGACCTCAACAATGGAATCATGATCAGTAGAAATGGCCATGACACGGGACCTTTAAGATAAAATAACACTCACCATACACAGTACAACATGCAACTCATACACACAAAAGGAGTGAAAATGCATCATAAAGTGACTCAAATTAAACAGTTCGGCGACTAAATAAATTGTCTTCATTCCTTGTTAGTAAAAGTACAACGTCAGCTGTCTAGGCCCACACACACACAGTGTATGTGTGTGTGTGTGTGCGTGTGTGTGCGTGTGTGTGCGAGACATGGGAACGAGCCCCCGGGTCAAATCCACACACACTGGGCTCTGAATATCAAAAACATTCCCGAAACGTCTCCTGCGTCTCCCCCCGTTCTCTCTCTTTTTTTGGGGGGGGGGGGGGTTCGCCTCCCTTTCTTACTTGTTCTCTGGAGAAAGTGAAGGGCTGGGGGGGGTTCCCGTCGCCCTGGCAACGCAGCTCCACGGTCTCCCCCTCCTTCACCAGACCCTGAGGAGAATCTTTCCACAGCTCTACCATCGTGGTGGGGTCTGGAACACACACACACACACACACACACACACACACACACACACACACACACACACACACACACACACACACAGTTTACTTCATAAATCATAAATAGGTGTTAACATGTGGAGATTATCCTGCTAAAAACAAAACGTGTAAGTATCCGAAGAGTTGTAGAAGATACAATTATTTACATATTTCCGATTCTTTGACAAAAGAAAAGCGTGAAGTTCCGGAACATAGTGACATCACACAGAACACTCGCGCTCCTATTGGCTAGCGTCCAGCACACTGTTCTGGATAGATTAAGGGGCGGGACATCTCTAAACTGGTTGACCAATCACAACAGAGCCAACCAGCTAACCAATCAGAACAGAATGGGCATTTTCAACATTAAACCATGGACTTGAGCATGGTGGACAAAAAGGGGCTCATGTAAATGAATGTGCATTGTCCCTTTTTAAAATAAAATACAGTTTCTTTATTCTCATTTGTTGATTGTAAATGTATGTATAGTATGTATTTACTATCTCTCTATCTATCCATCTATCTATCTATCTCTCTATCTATCCATCTCTCTATCTCTCTATCTATCTATCCATCTCTCTATCTCTCTATCTATCTATCCATCTCTCTATCTCTCTATCTATCTATCTCTCTATCTATCTATCTAACTGTTGAGTGACAGCTGTAACTTAAAACAAACTGAACATGTTATAAATCAGTCTAAAAAATTGAGTTTTGAAGTGATTACATTCCCTAAACTCTACTATAAAAGCTGTTGTGATTGCATCCTGATGTATTCCTGATGTATTCCTCTGTAAACGGTGTAAAAGGTGTAAACTCTCACAGTGCACGGTGACGTTGACGCTGCTGGACTCAGCCGTCCTGATGGCTCCGGGCACGAAGAAGCTGAGCTCACACGTGAACTGAGAGTCTTTATCCTCCTTCAACACTTTATACTCCAGAGTCGACTGAACCGAGAAGAAACCAGAAGAGTCCCGCGTCACCAGGATCAGCACGTTCACATCTGGAGGAACAACATCAAGATATAAGTTACAATTACAGATAGGAGGTACACCCATTTCACACAGGGTCGTTTGCACACAATTGGTCCATCTCAAACTCTTCCATTTCAGATCCGAGAAGCTATTCCGCTGAAACGCTCAAAACCCATCTCTTCGCATCTGTCTTCCTTGTCAACTAATTTCCATCACCTAGTTTCCATCAACATTACCATCACTTCAGTCTCATGCTTTCATCACATGGCAATACTTATGTTGTTGTATCATGTTATGCTTTTGTTTGCTTTGTAAAGCCCTTCGAGGCGTTTCTTGTGATTTGGGGCTATAATACATTTTGATTTGATTTATGTTGGATCAATTATGTTTAAACCGTGAAAATTAGCCAGTATTTCATAACTCTCTTTCCCAGACTGTAGGGTTTTCTGAATGTATTTTTGGTTGTTAGCCTTAAATAATGTCTGTAGTTAACACAAGATGAATCGATTTGAACGTTGTGTTCTCAGTAAATACCCCTACTGGTGGATTTAGGCAATGCAGTTCACTCTCAGAATGAATTACATTACATTTATTACAACATCAAAATATAGATATGATGTATTCAGACGTTTTATTTCAGTAGTAGTATATAACAAAACAGTAAAAATACTGCATTAGAAATGTTACTTAAGGAAAAGTATAATCCACAAAATGTAGTTGAACCTGTTCAGCCCTGAGCCTGTTTTTCAGGTCTCAGGCTCGAAAATGACATTCCCAGAACAAATGACCATAACTTCACTTCTAAATGGGTTACATTAATAATCTTTTTTTTCAAAGCAAGGTTACACCTGTGAGTTGGATGTAGAAGAGTCAGAATCAATATAATGTTTTTATTTTAAAGTAAATTCAGATTGAACATAGTAAAATAATGTAAATTATAGTGTCCGTCAAAAAAATTACTTATAGTGAAAACCACCCTTGGATGATGGGATGGTAGACTAAAAGCTTTAGGAATCCAAACTATAACATATAATAAGTACCCTGTATCAAGATTGATGCAAAACAAGTGACATTTGACCTTTTTAGAGAGGTTTAGCACAAAAAAACAACTTCTGGGGTCATTTGGGTGGAAATGGGTGTATTTGCCGTTTCTCTGGAACCCATTGGTCGATTTTGATGATTGACATCTCTTTTTAACCGTTAGAGCCAATAGAATCGAAGGGGGATTTCCACCTACACACACATGTTACCATTGAGGAATGAAAGCTATGCAGACATAGTTTGCCCAAAGCGAAACCTATCTTACGCTCTGACATCTGAAAACTAGATTTATTGCTGATGGATTATCAGAAATCATTTCAAAGTGACACAGACACTTTGAATTAACCTATGGATTAACCTTTGAATTAACCTATGGATTAACCTTTGAATTAACTTCAGCAGCATTTTTATCGTTGTAATGCCATTGAAGACCACTTTTCATCAGACAACAACAAAGGTAAGACATATTGCCGTGTTGGCTACCTAATGCTACGTGGTGTGATGTCTTTGTTAGCTTCTCATGTCGCGAGTTCTGATCGGTCAGTGATGATACTAATACCTGTCGAATCTGTGCAATCTCAGCTTGCTAATCGATATCCTGTTTGTGCAGATACGATAAGTAATAAGGGTATTTTAACGTGAGTTCTGTGTTAAGTGTGTTAGCATTTTTTCACTCAGGGCTAATAATAATAATAATGGGTTCCATTTATAAAGCACTTCATATTTGATTTCAAATCCCGAAGTGCTACAAGTAGTGAGCATGAACAGTATAAAGAAACATTACACAACACGGTAGAATTAATAAAAAGCAATACAAAAATAAAAAATATATAAAAGGGTGATAAAAAGGTCTAGGCAAAGGCTGTTTTGAAGAGATGGGTTTTGAGGCCTTTTTTAAAAGCGTCCACGGTCTGTGGTGCTCTCATTTGGTCGGGGAGAGCATTCCACAGACTGGGAGCAGCCGAGCAGAAGGCCCGGTCTCCCATAGTACGGAGCTTAGTCCTGGGGGGTCTGAGGAAGTTGGAGTTGCTGGAGCGGGTGGTCCGCAAGGAGTTATGGGGGGTGAGGAGTTCCTTGAGGTAGGGAGGGGCAGTTCCATGGACACACTGGTGGGTGAGGATGGAGACCTTGAATTCGATCCTCATTTCCACGGGTAGCCAGTGTAGTGCTTTAAGGATGGGGGTGATGTGATCATATTTGCGCACCCTCATCAGGATCCTAGCAGCGCTGTTCTGAATGTATTGTAGCTTCTGGATGCTTTTGTTAGGGATCCCGATGAGGAGTGCATTGCAGTAGTCCAGCCTGGAGGAGACAAAGGCGTGGACCAGCTTATCGGCGTCAGACAGAGTGAGTGTGGGGCGGAGTTTGGCGATGTTCCTGAGGTGATAAAAGGAGTTCTTGCACAGCTGTTTAATGTGGGCCTCAAAGGTCAGATGGGCGTCCACTTTTAACACCGAGGTTGGTGACTATTGAGGAGAGGGTAATGTCCTGGCCGGAGAAGGTGATGGTGGTGATGGTGGATGACCGAACCTGGTGTGGGGTGCCAACTATAATGGCTTCGGTCTTGGAGCTGTTGAGTTTCAGGAAGTTTTGCTTCATCCACGCCTGTATCTCCTCCAGGCAGGCAGTGAGTGTGGGTGAAGGCAGGGCTGCAGAGGAGGTAGGATTGATCCTGAGGTACAGTTGGGTGTCATCAGCGTAGCAATGGAATGATACTCCATGTCGGCTGATGATAGAGCCAAGGGGGAGCATGTAGAGTGTGAAGAGGGTGGGGCCGAGAACTGATCCTTGAGGGACACCACAGGTGACGTTGTGGGTACCCGACTCTGCCTCGCCCAAGGAAACGTACTCTGTTCTCCCGGTGAGGTATGATCTAAACCAGTCAAGGGGAGAGTCAGAGAGTCCGATGGTGGAGTGCAGACGATGGAGGAGGATGCCGTGATCGACGGTGTCGAAAGCTGCAGTGAGATCAAGGAGGATGAGGAGAGAGGGAGAGCCCGCATCAGCCGTCATCAGCAGGTCATTGGTGACCCTGACCAGGGCAGTTTCTGTGCTGTGGCCTGAGCGGAAACCAGACTGGAACTTCTCAAATAAGTTGTTGGAGTTTAGGTGGTCCTGGAGCTGAGCAGCAACTAGTTTTTCCAGCACCTTTGATAGAAAAGGAAGGTTGGAAATGGGTCTGTAGTTGGCCAGGACTCCCGGGTCAAGGGAGGGTTTTTTGAGACGAGGTTTTTTGAGACGAGGTTTGATGACAGCGGTTTTTAGGGCAGAGGGGATATGGCCAGCCTGGAGTGAGAGGTTTACGATCTTAGTGATCATGGGGCTCATGGTACAGATGTAAGATTTTACAAGAGCTGACGGAAGGGGGTCCAGGACACAGGTGGAGGGCTTCATCCTCCTAACGATGCCCTCAACCTCTTGCTGAGAGATGTCCGTGAAACAGCGAAGAGGCTGGGTTGTCCCAGGCTGTGGGTCAGCAGTTGGAACTGGAGGTGCAGAGGGGCTAGAGAGGAGGGAGCGGATAGTATCAACTTTGTTAGTAAAGAAGGCGGCAAAGTTGCTACACTGCTTCTCAGTGGAGTCGGAGTGTAGAGGACTTTGGGGTTTGAGGAGGTGGTTTATGGTGGAGAAGAGTTGCTTGGAGTTTCCAGTACTGTTGTTGATGATGGAGGAGTAGTACTGGGACCGTGCATCTCTGAGGGACTGTGCGTAGGCCTTCTGGTGTTCACGATAGGCTAACCGGTGAACAGTGAGTCCTGAGGCCTTGAGCCGCCGCTCAAGGACACGCCCAGCTGTCTTCATTCTCCGCAGTTTGCCGGTGTACCAAGGGGCTGAGCGCGAGAAGGTGACCATCCTGGTTTTGAGGGGGGCGTGCAGATCAAGGAGACTGTTAAGGGACTGGTTGTAATATGCAACTGACTCATTTACTGATGAGAAGTTGGCGGAGGAAAGATGCTGGAGGTCCAGGGTCATGGTGTCCGGGTTGATGTTCCTCAGGTTCCTGAAGCGGATTTGGCGTTTGGGCATGCTGAGTGGGGATTGGAAAGAGAGCTCCATAGAGATGGTCTTGTGGTCAGACACCCCCAAGTCATACACTAGCAGATTGCTGATGGGGGCGGAGTATGTGATGACCAGGTCGAGCGTGTGGCCCTTGGCGTGCGTGGGGACATCAACATGTTGTGTCAGATTGAGGCAGTCCAGAAGTAGCAGAAACTCAGTGGCAAAGTGGCAGGAGGGGGAGTCGACGTGAATATTAAAATCTCCAAGTATGATAATATTGGCAGAGGTTGTGCATAGCGTAGTGAGAAGGTCTTGTATCTCTGGGATGAAAGCTGAGTTGGGTTTGGGTGGCCGGTAGATCAGAAGTATTGTCAGGGCGAAGGGGGGTTTACATTTAAATGCAAGGCATTCAAAAGAGGACAATACAAGCAGGGGCAGGAGTGACAGTTCCAATTCCTTTCGGTAGATGACAGCTAGGCCTCCACCACGACCAGTGCTGCGGGCTTTCTCCAAGTAGCTGTAGCCAGGAGGGCAAGCTTCATTGAGGGTGGAGTAAACCTCTGGCTGATGCCAGGTTTCCGTGAGGCACATGAAGTCCATTTTCTCATCGGTGATGTGGTCTTGAATGAAGGATGCTTTATTACTTTTGTGTATTCAGAAGTTCTATTTTGGCTTTGGAAGATGTGGTGAATCTCTGTAGGGGCCGGAGTAGGCTGTAATCCACTCCACGTTTTCCAGACTCCTTCGTGTGTGGCTGTCTCGCGATGCTCTCCGTGTATTCATGCAGCGGTCTCGCGATGTTTCTGGCGCGATTTGACCCAGCCATGAACGGGCTCTGATGACACGTCAGATGTGCGACACGACGGCAGACAGAGTGGATGGATGGAATATCGGCAACTCCGTGCTGGGAATATACAGTTTGTCTTCTTCTTTGGCTTCGGTGGATATAGCGATGCCGACGAAGAAGTCCAAGTTGTTTAATGACTGAGGTGCAGGTTGGAGCGTTGGAGTGGTTGAAACTCAGGAGTTGGGGAATAGAAAACCTCAACATGTCAACAGGTCGGGTGCCGAAGAAGTTTGGTAGCGGTGCTTAGCAGCGAGGGCTAACAGCAACGAGACAGATGGAAGGCTATCCCGTTAGTATACCTCGCGTCTGGGAATGAAACAGAGGATTGGGAGTCCGCCTGCTATCACAGTAGTAGCGGGAGAGAGGCAAGCAGTCAGCCGGAGATAGTCGGCGAATTTGGGCGATACAGCAGGTGAGTCCCGACAGTCGTCAGGTCCAAAACCGTCAATAATCACGAGGTTTAAGATATAAAAGCACTTGTTAAACAGACTCAAGTTTAGCCATATAGCTTAAAAGCAGATAAAAACTCTGAGGCGTAGGAGAAGCGGCGAACAAACAAGCGCCAGCGTCCTCTCCTCCTAGATATATACAGAGCCTGTCTCTGATTGGCTGAAACACCAAACAGATCATTGCGGCTAATTTAATATGAATGTAATAAAAAATCTAAAATGTCTATATATAAAGTCAAAACTATTAAAACAAATGAAACAATTAAAGTCATTGTTTACATTTTTTTAATTACTTACATTTTTAAAGATGCCAATACGTTTTTCCTCTTGTTTTTGAAAAGTAACTAAAGCTGCCATAAGCTGCCGAGTTGTGTAGAAAGTACAATATTTCTCTTTCAATTGTAGTGCAGCAGGTAAAGTACTAATGGAGAGTATTATTAAGAGTAAATGTACTCAGTCACTCACGTCCGGGTTCCGAGTTGAGCGGAGAGCCGTTCCTGTACCAGGTGATGTTCGGTTTGGGGAAACCGTTACGAGTTTCACACGAAGCGACCTGCAGGAGAGACACATTTAATATCGTTATTACACACTGTAGATCAGGGGGGTCAAACTCAAGGTCCAAATTCATTTTCTGTGGCCCCACAAGAGCTTGCAAAGAATATAATACGTTTATTATACGGTTACATGCCGCTTTCCAGAAGCACGTTGCCCATAAACTACATGTCCCACAATGCATCTCATTTAGTGACATGCGCACTGAAGAGACTTGCAATTATTTGCCCTAGACTTCTTATCAGACGTAGTTAATCATGAATTCATTACCCTATCTGATAATAATCCAATGCAGAGGCAATGATGTAATATAATGCATTATTTTATATATATTTATATCGTCTTAAAGTCACAACCGGCCCTTTGAGTGCAACCTTAATGCTGATGTGGCCCGCCATGAAATTGAGTTTGACCCCCCTGATCTAGACTAACAAAGGTTTAGTAGCTATTTGTGCACATTCTAATATCATCTGTAACAACAGAACATATGTAAAAATAAGTGGTGTCTTATGAACCAGGTAGTATTTTGGATGTACTGTTCGGTACCGTCCTAATCCATACATTGGTGTTGCACGGTTGCACTTTGCGCAGCCCGAGTATAGTCCACATTTCACAGTTTGAGAGGGTTACAAATATGCAAATATACTAGTTGTTATTTTGCATTTTACACAGTATATGCGATGTAATGTAACATTGTAATCCTGAAGATTATTGTCATTAATATAAAGTAGACGGACCTTAGACGGCAGCTCGTTGGTCACAGAGATTCCTGAAGAGACGCCTTCGATCAGCGGAGCCTCGGGAGTCGCTGCAACAGGAAATAAATAACGTTATTTTCATTTAGAAGTCACCTATTATAGTTTTTCATCAATATATCACAGGTCTCAGATATATACAGAGCCTGTCTCTGATTGGCTGAAACACCAAACAGATCATTGCTGCATTACCCATAATCCCCTCTGTTTCAGCCCTGTTTCCAAAGTGCTGATTCTCTGTCTGTTACTTTAGATGAAAATAAGGAGCCCCTCCCCACCTCCCTCTGAGAGACATTTGGTTACAAAGAACTCAATGGAGCTCTAGAGGAGATTCAGGTGATAAGGGGGGGGGGGGGGGGGGTTTACCTTGGTTGCTGATTGGCTAATGGTTACACAAGACAACACATCGTTATGACATCATAAAGTGGCCAAAATCTGATCAGCTCATTTTCAGACAGGTTTTTATAGAAATGGATCAAAAAGAGAGAGAATCTTTGTTCCTGAAACTTTCAGAGTCTCTTTCCACAGAGGGGACACATGTTGATGTAGAAGAGACATGAAGAAGAGGGGACACATGTTGATGTAGAAGAGACATGAAGAAGAGGGGACACATGTTGATGAAGAAGAGACATGAAGAAGAGGGGACACATGTTGATGTAGAAGAGACATGAAGAAGAGGGGACACATGTTGATGTAGAAGAGACATGAGGAAGAGGGGACACATGTTGATGTAGAAGAGACATGAAGAAGAGGGGACACATGTTGATGTAGAAGAGACATGGAGAAGAGGGGACACATGTTGATGTAGAAGAGACATGAAGAAGAGGGGACACATGTTGATGTAGAAGAGACATGAAGAAGAGGGGACACATGTTGATGTAGAAGAGACATGAAGAAGAGACGACACATGTTGATGTAGAAGAGACATGAAGAAGAGACGACACATGTTGATGTAGAAGAGACATGAAGAAGAGAGGACACATGTTGATGTAGAAGAGACATGAAGAAGAGGGGACACATGTTGATGAAGAAGAGACATGAAGAAGAGGGGACACATGTTGATGTAGAAGAGACATGAGGAAGAGGGGACACATGTTGATGTAGAAGAGACATGAAGAAGAGGGGACACATGTTGATGTAGAAGAGACATGGAGAAGAGGGGACACATGTTGATGTAGAAGAGACATGAAGAAGAGGGGACACATGTTGATGTAGAAGAGACATGAAGAAGAGGGGACACATGTTGATGAAGAAGAGACATGAAGAAGAGGGGACACATGTTGATGTAGAAGAGACATGAAGAAGAGGGGACACATGTTGATGAAGAAGAGACATGAAGAAGAGGGGACACATGTTGATGTAGAAGAGACATGAAGAAGAGGGGACACATGTTGATGTAGAAGAGACATGGAGAAGAGGGGACACATGTTGATGTAGAAGAGACATGAAGAAGAGGGGACGCATGTTGATGTAGAAGAGACGTGAAGAAGAGGGGACACATGTTGATGTAGAAGAGACGTGAAGAAGAGGGGACACATGTTGATGTAGAAGAGACCTGAAGAAGAGGGGACACATGTTGATGTAGAAGAGACATGAAGAAGAGGGGACACATGTTGATGTAGAAGAGACATGAAGAAGAGGGGACACATGTTGATGTAGAAGAGACATGAAGAAGAGGGGACACATGCTGATGTAGAAGAGACATGAAGAAGAGGGGACACATGTTGATGTAGAAGAGACATGAAGAAGAGGGGACACATGTTGATGTAGAAGAGACATGAAGAAGAGGGGACACATGTTGATGAAGAAGAGACATGAAGAAGAGGGGACACATGTTGATGTAGAAGAGACATGAAGAAGAGGGGACACATGTTGATGTAGAAGAGACATGAAGAAGATGGGACACATGTTGATGTAGAAGAGACATGAAGAAGAGGGGACACATGTTGATGAAGAAGAGACATGAAGAAGAGGGGACACATGTTGATGAAGAAGAGACATGAAGAAGAGGGGACACATGTTGATGTAGAAGAGACATGAAGAAGAGGGGACACATGTCGATGTAGAAGAGACATGGAGAAGAGGGGACACATGTCGATGTAGAAGAGACGTGAAGAAGAGGGGACACATGTCGATGTAGAAGAGACGTGAAGAAGAGGGGACACATGTTGATGTAGAAGAGACGTGAAGAAGAGGGGACACATGTTGATGTAGAAGAGACGTGAAGAAGAGGGGACACATGTTGATGTAGAAGAGACGTGAAGAAGAGGGGACACATGTTGATGTAGAAGAGACATGAGGAAGAGGGGACACATGTCGATGTAGAAGAGACATGAAGAAGAGGGGATACATGTTGATGTAGAAGAGACATGAAGAAGAGGGACACATGTTGATGTAGAAGAGACATGAAGAAGAGGGGACACATGTTGATGTAGAAGAGACGTGGAGAAGAGGGGACACATGTTGATGTAGAAGAGACATGGAGAAGAGGGGACACATGTTGATGTAGAAGAGACATGAAGAAGAGGGGACACATGTTGATGTAGAAGAGACATGAAGAAGAGGGGACACATGTTGATGTAGAAGAGACATGGAGAAGAGGGGACACATGTTGATGTAGAAGAGACATGGAGAAGAGGGGACACATGTTGATGTAGAAGAGACATGAAGAAGAGGGGATACATGTTGATGTAGAAGAGACATGAAGAAGAGGGGACACATGTTGATGTAAAGAGACATGGAGAAGAGGGACACATGTTGATGTAGAAGAGACATGAAGAAGAGGGGACACATGTTGATGTAGAAGAGACATGAAGAAGAGGGGACACATGTTGATGTAGAAGAGACATGAAGAAGAGGGGACACATGTTGATGTAGAAGAGACATGAAGAAGAGGGGACACATGTTGATGTAGAAGAGACATGAAGAAGAGGGGACACATGTTGATGAAGAAGAGACATGAAGAAGAGGGGACACATGTTGATGTAGAAGAGACATGAAGAAGAGGGGACACATGTTGATGTAGAAGAGACATGAAGAAGAGGGGACACATGTCGATGTAGAAGAGACATGAAGAAGAGGGGACACATGTCGATGTAGAAGAGACATGAAGAAGAGGTGACACATGTTGATGTAGAAGAGACATGAAGAAGAGGGGACACATGTTGATGTAGAAGAGACATGAAGAAGAGGGGACACATGTCGATGTAGAAGAGACATGAAGAAGAGGGGACACATGTTGATGTAGAAGAGACATGAGGAAGAGGGGACACATGTTGATGAAGAAGAGACATGAAGAAGAGGGGACACATGTTGATGTAGAAGAGACATGAAGAAGAGGGGAAACATGTTGATGTAGAAGAGACATGAAGAAGAGGGGACACATGTTGATGTAAAGAGACGTGAAGAAGAGGGGACACATGTTGATGTAGAAGAGACGTGAAGAAGAGGGGACACATGTCGATGTAGAAGAGACATGGAGAAGAGGGGACACATGTTGATGTAGAAGAGACATGAAGAAGAGGGGACACATGTTGATGTAGAAGAGACATGAAGAAGAGGTGACACATGTTGATGTAGAAGAGACATGAAGAAGAGGGGACACATGTTGATGTAAAGAGACATGAAGAAGAGGGGACACATGTTGATGTAGAAGAGACATGAAGAAGAGGGGACACATGTTGATGTAGGAGAGACATGAAGAAGAGGGGACACATGTCGATGTAGAAGAGACATGAAGAAGAGGGGACACATGTCGATGTAGAAGAGACATGAAGAAGAGGGGACACATGTCGATGTAGAAGAGACATGAAGAAGAGGGGACACATGTCGATGTAGAAGAGACATGAAGAAGAGGGGACACATGTCGATGTAGAAGAGACATGAAGAAGAGGGGACACATGTCGATGTAGAAGAGACATGAAGAAGAGGGGACACATGTCGATGTAGAAGAGACATGAAGAAGAGGGGACACATGTCGATGTAGAAGAGACATGAAGAAGAGGGGACACATGTCGATGAAGAAGAGACATGAAGAAGAGGGGACACATGTTGATGTAGAAGAGACATGAAGAAGAGGGGACACATGTTGATGTAGAAGAGACATGAAGAAGAGGGGACACATGTTGATGTAGAAGAGACATGAAGAAGAGGGGACACATGTCGATGTAGAAGAGACATGAAGAAGAGGGGACACATGTCGATGTAGAAGAGACATGAAGAAGAGGGGACACATGTCGATGTAGAAGAGACATGAAGAAGAGGGAACACATGTTGATGTAGAAGAGACATGAAGAAGAGGGGACACATGTTGATGTAGAAGAGACATGAAGAAGAGGGGACACATGTTGATGTAGAAGAGACATGAAGAAGAGGGGACACATGTTGATGTAGAAGAGACATGAAGAAGAGGGGACACATGTTGATGTAGAAGAGACATGAAGAAGAGGGGACACATGTTGATGTAGAAGAGACATGAAGAAGAGGGGACACATGTTGATGTAGAAGAGACAGGAAGAAGAGGGGACACATGTTGATGTAGAAGAGACATGAAGAAGAGGGGACACATGTTGATGTAGAAGAGACATGAAGAAGAGGGGACACATGTTGATGTAGAAGAGACATGAAGAAGAGGGGACACATGTTGATGTAGAAGAGACATGAAGAAGAGGGGACACATGTTGATGTAGAAGAGACAGGAAGAAGAGGGGACACATGTTGATGTAGAAGAGACATGAAGAAGAGGGGACACATGTTGATGTAGAAGAGACATGAAGAAGAGGGGACACATGTTGATGTAGAAGAGACATGAAGAAGAGGGGACACATGTTGATGTAGAAGAGACAGGAAGAAGAGGATTTTGCAGAACAGGTGAGCTTTAAAGTGAATAAAACCTCATGAAACCCAGGAACACTTCATTCAGTTGTGATATATATGTTGTAATGTTTACATGCTGCCTTTAAGTCGGATGCCTCTGGTTTTGTTTATGTTTGTTCTGCATTTATGTATACAATTATAAAATCTGTATGGTGTCTCCCTCCTCACCGAACACTCGGAGGTGCGTCCTTCCCTCGGCGTTCCCAGCTGAGAGCCCGTTGATCTGGCAGAGGAACTCGCGCTCGTCCTGCAGCCGGACGTCCTGGATGCTGAGCTTTGACTCCCGTCCGTCTGAAGTCACCTCGATGCGGCCGCTGTAGTCCGTGTTGTTGTCGACAATTTGCTGATCGCCGTCTCCGTAGAAGATCCTGATCCTGGAGCTGCTGCCCGACACCCTCTGCACGAAACACAGGGAGATCACTTTAACATCACTTTACCTGAGGACGCCTCCTTGTTTCCTTCACTGCGTCCTTTACTAATGCTGTCTTATCACCTGTTAGTCAACTTCACTCAGAATAAATCTTTATATTTTTACATTTCTTCATGGATTGTTATAAAGAAATATAAATATAAACAACGAAAATGCTCTAATTGAGCTATTATTGCTGACTCACCACGAACCACTGGATCATGACGAGGCGAGGCTCTGATTCGACGTCAGTGAAGTTGTAGAGGCAGGTGATCTGAGCCGAGTCGCCCAGGTACGCCTCCACACTCTCCTCCACCTGAACCTCCACCTTCGCCCACGCTGTAACACAACAACATGTTTCATTTATATAAACGCTTTTCTATGTACTCAAACACACATGCAGAGAAATCAACTTCCTGCAGGTCCCAGATGAACATTGAGTGCTAATATACACCTGAACATCAGCAGGAGAGGACTCTTTAAAGTAGAGACACTACATACTGATATACACCTGAACATCAGCAGGAGAGGACTCTTTAAAGTAGAGACACTACATACTGATATACACCTGAACATCAGCAGGAGAGGACTCTTTAAAGTAGATACACTACATACTGATATACACCTGAACATCAGCAGGAGAGGACTCTTTAAAGTAGAGACACTACATACTGATATACACCTGAACATCAGCAGGAGAGGACTCTTTAAAGTAGAGACACTACATACTGATATACACCTGAACATCAGCAGGAGAGGACTCTTTAAAGTAGAGACACTACATACTGATATACACCTGAACATCAGCAGGAGAGGACTCTTTAAAGTAGATACACTACATACTGATATACACCTGAACATCAGCAGGAGAGGACTCTTTAAAGTAGAGACACTACATACTGATATACACCTGAACATCAGCAGGAGAGGACTCTTTAAAGTAGAGACACTACATACTGATATACACCTGAACATCAGCAGGAGAGGACTCTTTAAAGTAGAGACACTACATACTGATATACACCTGAACATCAGCAGGAGAGGACTCTTTAAAGTAGAGACACTACATACTGATATACACCTGAACATCAACAGGAGAGGACTCTTTAAAGTAGAGACACTACATACTGATATACACCTGAACATCAGCAGGAGAGCACTCTTTAAAGTAGAGACACTACATACTGATATACACCTGAACATCAGCAGGAGAGGACTCTTTAAAGTAGAGACACTACATACTGATATACACCTGAACATCAGCAGGAGAGCACTCTTTAAAGTAGAGACACTACATACTGATATACACCTGAACATCAGCAGGAGAGGACTCTTTAAAGTAGAGACACTACATACTGATATACACCTGAACATCAGCAGGAGAGGACTCTTTAAAGTAGAGACACTACATACTGATATACACCTGAACATCAGCAGGAGAGGACTCTTTAAAGTAGAGACACTACATACTGATATACACCTGAACATCAGCAGGAGAGGACTCTTTAAAGTAGAGACACTACATACTGATATACACCTGAATATCAGCAGGAGAGGACTCTTTAAAGTAGAGACACTACATACTGATATACACCTGAACATCAGCAGGAGAGGACTCTTTAAAGTAGAGACACTACATACTGATATACACCTGAACATCAGCAGGAGAGGACTCTTTAAAGTAGAGACACTACATACTGATATACACCTGAATATCAGCAGGAGAGGACTCTTTAAAGTAGAGACACTACATACTGATATACACCTGAACATCAGCAGGAGAGCACTCTTTAAAGTAGAGACACTACATACTGATATACACCTGAACATCAGCAGGAGAGGACTCTTTAAAGTAGAGACACTACATACTGGTATACACCTGAACATCAGCAGGAGAGGACTCTTTAAAGTAGAGACACTACATACTGATATACACCTGAACATCAGCAGGAGAGGACTCTTTAAAGTAGAGACACTACATACTGATATACACCTGAACATCAGCAGGAGAGGACTCTTTAAAGTAGAGACACTACATACTGATATACACCTGAACATCAGCAGGAGAGGACTCTTTAAAGTAGAGACACTACATACTGATATACACCTGAACATCAACAGGAGAGGACTCTTTAAAGTAGAGACACTACATACTGATATACACCTGAACATCAGCAGGAGAGGACTCTTTAAAGTAGAGACACTACATACTGATACACACCTGAACATCAGCAGGAGAGGACTCTTTAAAGTAGAGACACTACATACTGATATACACCTGAACATCAGCAGGAGAGCACTCTTTAAAGTAGAGACACTACATACTGATATACACCTGAACATCAGCAGGAGAGCACTCTTTAAAGTAGTTGCTGTCCACACGATGTAATGTTAAACTGTGTTGAGTTTGGCAGCTGAATGTCAGTCAGCAGAACGGAGGAGAAAAGTCTTCTTGTCCACACGGCATCAATTTCATCTCCCTGCTGCCCGGATAACCACAAAACCACGAGAGTTGGCCAGAGATCCAGTTTGTGTGTGTGCGTGTGTGTGCACGTGCGCGTGTGTGTGTGTGTGTGTGTGTGTGTGTGTGTGTGTGTGTGTGTGTGTGTGTGTGTGTGTGTGTGTGTGTGTGTGTGTGTGTGTGTGAGGGAGGGGTGCAGACGGCAGAGAGTCAAGAAATTTTTTTCAGACACGTCTCAGACTTGGCTGCTGGTAGAGAACAAGTTGGCAGTGGAACTAAATACATTTACTAAAGTGCAATTTTGTGTACTTTTAGGTTTTTATTTTAGTATTTTCTCAACTGCTTTTCCATACATTTACAAATATTTGATCATTTAAGTTTTATACAAAATTAGATTAGGCAACTAATCTGCTAACGAACTTAATTTAGCTTTTTTAATATTTTTTTTCAGGAGAATCTGCATTGGGTCATTTAAGTGCATTTATTTAAGTAAAGGAACGTTTAAGAGGGAAATTATGTATTTAATTTGGACAAGAACAGATTTTTAAAGAGATTTATTTATTTATTTCATTTATTTAAATCATTTTTAGTGTTTTAATTTGAGATGTATCTGCATTGGGTACTCTGAAACCTTTCGCTCATTATACTTACTTTTACTCAAATATTAGTTTAAATGCAGGATTTTTACTTGTAACAGAGTATCTTTACAGCGAGGAATAAGTAAATGTCCAATTACTTTCTACTCTTATCCCCAAAAATCAGCCCCTCATGTTAATGGAAATAAAGGTTAATAAATGATGATAAGAGAAGGTTTAAATCAGAGGTATTCAGACTCATTTCATGGCTCACAGAACAGAGGGGGATTACTGAGAGTAGATGTTGTGTCAGAGCTGATTTACTTTTATCAGCTGCAGATTACAGACTTAATGGAGAGAGCAGTAGTTAAAGAGTGTGTGTGTGTGTGAGGCAGATAAAGAGCTACTGTGTTCTCATTATAAAAGTACTAATACCATTTTTTTAACCCTCTGTCTGAAACCAGAGCCCAGTCAACCTCTTAGAGATGTCCCGCCCCTTAGCCTATCAAGAACAATGTGTTGGAGCGCTAGCCAATAGGAGCGCGAGTGGTCACTAGTGATGTCACTATGTTCAGGAAGTAAACAAAGGAGTCCAATGGAGGCAAACAAAAAGGGAAAACCCCAAAAAGCATAATAGGGCCTCTTTAAACCCAGGAAAATACCCTTATTTGGTTTCTAAAAAGAGAATATGTAGTATTATATCATGGTGTTTAAATATGTTAGCCTTCTTAACTGTATAATGTCACAGCAGCTCTCTGTGGACTGATCCTGTAGTGAAGTTAATCTTCAGTTTGAGATGTAATTGTGTTTGTTGTTAAACTCTCCCCCTCCTCATGTATCCCCTAACAGTAGGGGGGAGGGGGGGGGGGGGGGGGGGTCCTGTAGTCCTGATCCTGTCAACACACACTAATATTCTGCAGAGGAGTAAGTTTTCATTTCAGACACATGTTGAAAGATAGAAGCTAAAATTAGCTACTGGGCAAACACATGCCTTTTTGTTAATTAGATATTCCTGAAATAAGGTCTGTGGTTAAAACAAGCTGTAGAGATTTCCAATCTACGTCATAAAATACGTCAGTAAATACCCCACGAGTGTATTTAAAAATGGAAGTTGCTAACAAGTGTCTAAATGAGATGACTAAATGTCATCAAGCCCAACATTAGCTGCCTTTAGCTTAGCGGTGGTGAAGTGAAGTCATGTAACCGTGCTGTAGTTCCTTTATAGCCCAACATTAGCCTCCTTTAGCTTAGCGGTGGTGACGTGAAGTCATGTGACCGTGCTGTAGTTCCTTTATAGCCCAACATTAGCCGCCTTTAGCTTAGCGGTGGTGAAGTGAAGTCATGTGACCGTGCTGTAGTTCCTTTATAGCCCAACATTAGCCGCCTTTCGCTTAGCGGTGGTGAGGTGAAGTCATGTGACCGTGCTGTAGTTCCTTTATAGCCCAACATTAGCCGCCTTTAGCTTAGCGGTGGTGAAGTGAAGTCATGTGACCGTGCTGTAGTTCCTTTATAGCCAACTTAGGCCACCTTTAGCTTAGCGGTGGTGACGTGAAGTCATGTGACCGTGCTGTAGTTCCTTTATAGCCCAACATTTAGCCACCTTTAGCTTAGCGGTGGTGACGTGAAGTCATGTGACCGTGCTGTAAGTTTCCTTTATAGCCCAACATTAGCCGCCTTTAGCTTAGCGGTGGTGACGTTAAGTCATGTAAACCGTGCTGTAGTTCCTTTATAGCCCAACATTAGCCACCTTTAGCTTAGCAGTGGTGACGTGAATTCATGTAACCGTGCTGTAGTTCCTTTATAGCCCAACATTAGCCACCTTTAGCTTAGCGGTGGTGACGTGAAGTCATGTGACCGTGCTGAAGTTCCTTTAACCCCACATTAGCCGCCTTTAGCTTAGCGGTGGTTGAACGTGAAGTCATGTGACCGTGCTGTAGTTCCTTTTAGCTTTTTACTTCAGAAATTATTAAATGGTGTTAATATGTGGAGATTATCCTGCTGAACAAACGTTTATGTAATTGTACGGAGTGTGACTAATAAATAAAACACTGAAGTAGCTAGGTAACACACACACACACACACACACACACACACACACACACACACACACACACACACACACACACACACACACACACACACACACACCCCGGGTCATGTGTTGCTGCAGTCTAAAGTCACAACAGAACAGATAGCCAGGTTGGCTTTTGGACTAAATCCCCGGCAGCCCCCCCGGCGCTAATCGGATTATCTGAAAAAGTTAGCGGCCCCCGAAGACACGGCATTTTTTCCCCCCCGATTTATTCTCCTCCGTAATCTCAGTCTCAAAGTCGTCTCAGAAAACAAGAAGTCTGAGGACGCGATGAACTGATGCTAACCTCTGAGTTTGGATACGTGCAAAACATCAACACAAGATAAAAAGAAATCCATCCAATCATTGTTCAAAATGTCACCAACGTTGAGCACCGGACAACACTGATTCTGACTGTGTGTGTGTGCGTGTGTGTGTCTGTGTGCGTGTTCATGTCTGTGTGTGTGTGTGTGTGTGTGTGTGTGTGTGTGTGTGTGTGTGTGTGTGTGTGTGTGTGTTTGTGTGTGTGTGTGTGTGTGTGTGTGTGTGTGTGTGTGTGTGTGTGTGTGGTGCAGGTGGGGGAACAATGGTTTGCCCGTTTGTCTTAAAGCGATGGTCTGCTGAGCAAAGAGGAGGAGGACTGAGGGTTGAAAATGACTGAGGGTGAGGATGGGGGAGTGCAGGCTGAATGGGGAGGAAGGGGGGGTCAATGGGGGAGAATTGAGGAGGGGTGAACGGGGGAGGAAGAGGGTGACTGGACTCTGAAAGCTCTTTTCATGCTTCGTCTGTTTCCACCCTGAGTCTGGACTCTGTCGTAGTGTGTGGGTTTTTTCCAGAACTGTTCAAATGTGAAACAAAAACAGGGATGTCCCAGTTCCTATGTTTTTAATAAGTCATTAACGGTATGTGTTATTTTTTACAGTCAAAATATGCAATGTCCCTTTTCTTCTGTATGTTTGTATTTACTTTTACTATTTAATTACGTATTTTTTTATGGTTTTAATTCTTTAAATTGTATTTTGATTGCACTTTTCTTAATTATATAGAATCAAAAATATTTAACTTAACATATTTTTTTATGTAGTTGCATTGTTTATATACATATCGTATTCTGTATATATCTTTGATTGCACAGTATTACTTATTCATTGGTATTTTTGTTATCCTTTATTTGACATTATTACTAGAAATTCTTACATTTATATAAATATTGTTATCAATTTAGTTTTTTGAATGGATCACGGATCACGAAACCCTGTTCCCCTCCAGGATAAAACAAGTGTTCTGATTAAACACCAAATCAAACTCCTCGTACATGCTAACCTACTTGGCTGTAGCCGTGATCCTGATGCATTCTGGGAACTAAAACCTGTATTTTCGAGGCTCCTTGAAGGACAGTGAGATCAGAGCAGAATCACAGAGTTTCCCTCAGAGAGACGAGCTGTGAAAAGCCTCCATGTAAGTGAGGATGACAGCGAGGAAGAAGATCTCTCAAAACACACAGCGAACACCTGGGGGACACTGCGTACCCCCCGACATCAAAGAGACACGCACACACACACACACACACACACACACACACACACTCATGGTGCTTTCAGAGGCAGCATGTGGCACAAATCTGCAGCCGTTTCCCCGGTGAGGCTGCAGGATTTATTCTTTCACATTTAGAGATAAGGAAGAGCTGCAAATCTCCTCAAAGAGCCCCCATCATGCATCACTTCACCCCCCCCACCCTCATGCAGTCAATGGAGCATATAAGTCTGCAGGTCGCACGTATATCTCAAGGCCAGAGGTGGAGGAAGTATTCAGATCTTTTACTGAAGTTAAAGTGCTTTGAGATTAATGTCAAAATACTCAAGAAAAAGTCCTGCATTCGAATTATCTTATGGCGCTTTTCCACTGCAGGGCCTCGCTCGGCTTAGTACGGTATAGTTAGGCCTTGGAAGGACAGGCTCACTTTATGCTGCGTTTCCATTTCAGTTTAGTAACTGGGGCAGTAACTATAGTAACGCAGTGTAGGCGGAGCCGTGACGTCATCTTCAATGAGAACCACAAAACCAACATCAGCCGTTAGCTGTTAGCACTCAGAGCTCACAGCTCCTCATATCTGTTCAGAAACTAGACACAAGTTAAACAAGTACAAACCACAGACTGTCTGTGTCATGGCGAATACAGTCGCTGGTTTATTTATGTCTGTAGGCCGTTGTTGTGAGTGTGGACGGTCGGAGTATATATAACGTTAGCTTAGCCGATCTCCATTCAGAAACACACATTTTAAAAGGTTTTTCGCCTGCCGTCTGTCTGCAGACTCGTCAAAGCATTAATTCATGGTTTTTACTAACCGGTATCAGTATGTTGTTACTTCGGCATCATTTTGAAACGTGTATTACAATTTAATCACGGTCAAATATGTCCATCTTGTTGTAGTTGTAGCCCCCCCCCCTTGCCAGCGATTCTCTCTGACCACTCAGCAGTCGAGAGTGTTTACGTCACTAGTTGAGCATATCCAGCCCGGTTGTTGGCCCGGTAACAAGCTTGATTTTGGAGGGCCAGAAAAATGGTGAAAAAGTATCCCTGAGCCGGAACTAGCCCTAGAGGAAAAGCAAAAAAAAAGCGGGCCGGGTTTGGCACGGCGAGCTTAAACCGTGCTTTTTTATGTTCTTGCATCAAGCTTCAGTTCATAAAAGGACGTCACTTTACTGGAATGCAGCCTTTAAAAACCAGGAAAAGACACTTCAAATATCACAACATCTTTAATATGGGTTTTTTTCTAGAAAGATATTGTATGAGTTCTGTGTCTGCGATCTTGTTTATAAGATATATCAATTATCTCGAGAACATGACGCCTGTAAACAAGATGTCTCCGCGAACGTAAACAACAACAACGTGACGTCGGAGCTCCGTAAAAACCAAGCAGCCTCTGCCGTCTGACGCTCGCTTTGATTCTCAGATTTCTGGTAATTATACAGTTTCTGAGGAACAGAAATATTGTTTTCTCGCATCACTTTAACATCTACAGGGAGAATCTGCATTTAGTTTTTTGTTAACAAGTATTAGTATTATGTACAAGTATTATTACATGTTGAACTACATATCGTGTTACAGGGTTGAGCTGGTCACGATATCTAGTCTCATATTGACCCAGTCTAAAAACATAATTATACTAATACTTGTGGATGTGCAGACACTTCAATATTTACAAAGCAACATCCTTCAATGAAATGTTCAGAGTTCATGCTCAGAACGATGTGTTTCTCTAGAGGTGTGTATGGGCTTCTCCACATCTCCCTACACCACTCACTCCTCCTCCTCTTTTGTATCCCCCCCGCTGGTTAGCAACTCTTTCTGCAGCTGCATTCATTTTTCATCCTCACACTCGCTGGGTGAGACGTCATTAAAGGAGCAACACCATGTTTTATTGATGTTGTATCTGATGTTCTGCAGATAATCCCCCCCCCCCAGGTCGCTCTGCAGCAACAGGACGCTAATTAAAGGTCAGCGGGGTAAACCCACACCGTCTACTTCCTGCAGGTTAAACTAACCTGGAGTGTTGTCAAGTTGCTGAAGATGCTTCTGAGTGTGGAACATTTGTGTTTTTATATCTGCATCCTTCCTGAAGCTGCAGAGCGTTTCTCCTGATGGCGCTGTAGTGTGTTTGCACCTGTCTGCTACAACATAGAGGCGCTGTGCAGTCCTTCTGCTTCCCAGACACATTCCCTATCAGTGTTTCCGCCTGGGCTGAGTGGGGGTCCACCCCGAGAGCGGAGGGGGGGGTGCTTGCATTTTGACTTGAGCCGTCCCTTATAGATGCTGTCTTTTTACGTTAGTGAGCCGGATCATTTGGCTCTTCATGTTACCACAGTTTACCACGGAGCCTCAGTTTCGCCGCTGCGAGGCTCCGGCGCTCGCAGCGAGGCTCCGGCGCTCGCAGCGAGGCTCCGGCGCTCGCAGCGAGGCTCCGGCGCTCGCAGCGAGGCTCCGGCGCTCGCAGCGAGGCTCCGGCGCTCGCAGCGAGGCTCCGGCGCTCGCAGCGAGGCTCCGGCGCTCGCAGCGAGGCTCCGGCGCTCGCAGCTCACGCGCCTGCTCCACTAGCACCGCTCATCGCGTCCAAATCGCGCACGTTCCGTGTTGTTGTTGGAAACGATCTTCAATAGTCCGAAAAGAATCCCACCAGACTCCGTTGCCCCTCCAACAGAGGGACGTCTTTTTTCCTTTTCGTCATTTCAAGCAATAAAAACTCTCGATCTTCTCTCGAATTATTAATATTTGTGGACGCCCTCGGCTCGCGTTCAGGGCGTCCCGAGCTGAATAAGGCGTCAAATGACGGCAAGACGCCCCCTGGCGGAAACGCTGTTCCCTATACAACTAAACCGAACATTGTCTGAAAACAGAAACTAAATCTGAGAGAAACTGAGCTCCAGAAACCCTCGACCACACCGAGGATCACTCCGTCTGGTTTCCTTCTCAAACATAAATATCTATTCCAGGATTCATGATTGGATTTCCTTCCCTTTCCTAAATGGATGACTGTGTTTGGACAAAACGCTCACCACAAGTATGGAGCCTGACATATCCAGTTATTCATAACAACGCAATATATATGGAGCTCTGGAAACACTTGTTCAGAGGTGGAAGTACTCAGATCCTTTACTCTAGTACAAGTAGAAGTACTACAGTGAGAAAATACTCTACAAGTTAAAGTCAGTGTATTATTAAAATGTAAATAAATTGTTAAGAGCAAAAGTAGGCTACCACAATGCAGAACATGTGAAATAAATGTAGAAAATAATTATTAATGAATGAATAATAAAATAAATAATATTAAAATAAATAAATAATAATTAATTAAAGGTAAATAAATGTATTAAATAATTATAAATGCCAATTATTATTCTCTCAACCCCATTTTCTATAAAAACAAATACAATAAAAAAATTATAAATAATATAACAATATTAATAACATCGAAAAATAAGTAAATTGAAGTATTACATGTTAATAAATGCCAATTCTTGTTCTCTAAATATTGGAAAAAATAAATAAAAAACTGCTTTTACTCATTTATTTTATAAGACAAATCTTTAAGATCGTAGTTTTTTTTAATAATTCATGGTAATTATTCTATTTTAGCTGAAAAAGACACTATTCCTTTTCAAAATGTCATTCCTCCCATTAACTGGGGGGTCTTTTGGGGGTGTTTCCTTGTCTGATGTGAGGGTCCAAAGACAGAGGGTGTCGTATTCTGTACAAACTGTAAAGCCCCCTGAGATAAAGTCGAATGTGTGATATTGGGCTCTATACATACTCTTTGATTGATTGAAAATGTAGTGAAGTAAAAGTATAATTGCACAAAATGAAAGTAATGTAGTAAATTGACGTAGTGACAGTGCTGATTCATATACCATCCCATAATCCTAAATGTGACATGTGGAGCCTCGGAGTCTGTTCTCCTGCTGATGAAACGGTGTGAGAGACGAGACATTAAGGTGAGAGGCCCCGGCTGTTATTCTAACACTATAAATAGCAGACGGGGTTTTTTTCTTCCCCAATCAGACGTGTGACGACAGTTCGCTTCACTCCCAACAAAGAGCTTCTTATCCCGAGCCTGTGGTCATCATCTCGCTGCTGAAAAATCCTTGAGAAGTACAAAAACTGGTGCCAAACAAATCAGCTTTCCCTCCAACAGCCGGCAGGGAAAACTCAGGGCGGATAATCACTTCCATTTCAGTCCGGCCGCTCGGCAGAATCTGCTTTGTAAAGACGTCTGAGAGGTATTTCTTTGGCACATTTGGCTTTGTAAGATACTGGAGATGCATATAAGGTATTAAAAAATGATTTATGATATGCATCTTAATCTGAAAACACCCAGGAGGACCCTTTCAGTCTGTAGGGTCTTTCTTTTAACCTCCACTAATGTTCAGTTTCAAAGCACAGACTGCATATACAGCATCCAGACGGGTTTGAAACCTATTTACTCACTACTATAGACAACTATGTCACGATGAACCTGTTCAAAAGTGGGTTTATTAACTACATTGTCATAAAAAAATAAGCTTTAAACTCCTAAAACAAGCTGGACTCACTCCCAACCACATAGAGGACGCATTCTTCTGAGTAAAAAACAAGCAAAGCATCTTAAATAAGATATTAAAAAGCCTCTTAAATGTATTTCTTATTCAAATCTGGCTCTTTTCACCCTCTGTCTGAAACCAGAGCCCAGTCTGCTATGTTGTGATTGGTCAACCACTTAGAGATGTCAACAATATTGTTATTTACATGTATAATAATAACATATGTGTATTTTATCAGAGGTATCATGGTATTGCTCCGTTTGCTCAGTCCCAGTGTTTGGCAGCTCTTTTGTTTTCTTTAACAGATTGCTTATTTGTTCTAAACATTTTAACACATATATATATATATATATATATATATATATATATATATAGGGATGCTCCGATCGATCGGTCACCGATCAATATCGGCCGATACTCACTCTCTACCGATCGATCGGTGCTCTCTAAACATGCCGATCGCGAGAGCCGATCGCATGACGTAAAATACATGACACTGTTCTCTGTGTGCGGCAAAACAAGCTCGCCAACATGGCTTCACCGGTCTGGCATTATTTGAAGGTGTCCGAAAAAGACAGTAAAATAGCGGTATGCAACGTGAAGCAGAAATCCTGCAGCTCCGCCCGCCAGACAGGTAAGCGCAGCGAAACACACACACAGGGAGAACCAGACCGCAGTTCATTTCCTCATATTCCAAACGAGAAACTACGGTAGCAAATCACCCGGTTCTTTACGACCAGAACTATTAACGGGATACAACCCGGAGGAACCAGGCATGGAGGGAGGTGGCAGAGACAGTGGGTGAAACTGGTAGGTTTTCGCCTGTTTGGGGAGTTTATATATATATATATTGCTCGCATAAAATCCCCGGGGTTTTTTGCTTTGTATGTCGGGGGCGGGAGATTCATGTGATTGGTTGTTGGTCGCGTTGCTCGCAAAAAATCCCCAAGCTTTCAGACACGCCCAGCTCCAAGATTTGTTCAAAGCTGCTGTGTGGACGTACCGTAAGAGTTAGACCTAACACACTTAGCTATTTTATCTACCTCTGGAACAAGCTAAACTAGTTATTATAAATATATGTATTCTTCATTGTCGGGTCACTCATTACTGGATCAGTGAGCTGC
>NW_022990284.1:322173-382173 GCF_902827175.1 Gymnodraco acuticeps | reverse complement strand
AAGTTGAATAATAGACACTCAACAACCTCCATATCATTTGCTCCGTGAACACAGCACTGTACTAATTAAGATAAACATGCAGGTGTTTCCCCTTTTTAAGCAAAGTACCAGAAGAAGAAGCCAATGTTCATTTTATCAGGTTCGCAGTCTGCAGTGATTCTTGAGTACCAATAATAATGTTGCTAGCTAGCTAGCCAGCAAGGGAACAGCAGCAGGATGTAAGACAACGCTACGAGGTCCAAATCCTTCCAAGTGTTCACAGTGTATTACTTGCAATGCACTAAGGGAAGCATCCAAATGAACACACGGTAGGTCATAATGAATCCATCTCTGGGAAGTGGACCAGTCTGACGATAAAACCAGTTACAGGCATTTCCAAAATCTTGAGAGAGCTGAGGACGGAAATCATGATGACACATTTCTATGTAGAGCAAAGCAGAAGCAAAACTAGTTTGTTAGATATGTTCAGATATTAGAAGGCTTTTAAACAAAGTGCCTTAGGTCCTAATGCGTAAAGGCTATTCCTTCCAGCAAGTAAGGACAGTATGTACAGTGCACATGTGTTCTCCCAATAACCTGTGTGTGTGTGTGTGTGTGTGTGTGTGTGTGTGTGTGTGTGTGTGTGTGTGTGTGTGTGTGTGTGTGTGTGTGTGTGTGTGTGTGTGTGTGTGTGTGCATGTAAACACAGCGTGAGAGAGTCAAAGGTTCACAACGTGTTCACCTTCAGCCGTCAACACGTCCAGCAGATCTAACTCGGACGTATTTTCACAACAAACTCGGCCCGTATATCACGTCAAAACACCGGAAACTCTCCCTGTCTCACTCGGGTCACATGGCCGCAGACAAACACAAAGATATATCTGTGTGTTCAGGACTGAGCTGAGCTTTGTTTGATACGAACGCCGTCTCTATCTTGATCTTCAGACCGGGAGGCTCTGGTTCTCAGGACCTGAGACAATATGCAGCGCTTGTTTGAGACCTTGAGGTTAAACTGGGTCCTTCCCAGCGGGGGAGTGATGGACATTTACTCAAGTACTTCAAGTCCTTTACTCTGACATGTTTACGCCACTGCAGTTATCTGGACACTTCCGGTGTTCAATTTGGAGACTTTTAACTGCCATCTATAAATATTGATGTTATTTGACGTCATGTATTTTGAAGAGGAGGATAGCACAGTGTTCTTTTAAATAATTTACTGCAATCAAGGTTTAAACAAATAGTAACCAGGACTGTTCAAACATTACACCTGCACTGTTTTACAAGACTTATACACACGTATGTATATATGTATCTAACATGTTCATACAAATGCACAACCTTTTACTGTGATATCTTGTTTTAATAGTTGTATTATTATAATCCTGTTTTTCACTCTGACCCTGTTGCTGTTATTAACGCCTGCATTTCCCCAAGGGGATAAATAAAGTTCCATCTTATCTCATCTTATCTTACTCAAGTACTTCAAGTCCTTTACTTTGAAATGTTTACTCCGCTACAGTGATCTCACACTTCTGGTGAGACATTTATAAACATTGATGTTATTTCACGTCATTCATTTTGAACAGGACGATGGCAGAGTGTTCTTTTAAATGCTCTGGTTCTGGTACTCAGTAAACTTCTCCCACCTCTGATGGGAACAATGGTGTCCCCCCCCCATTCCCATCATTCCCATGCTCTGTAGAACAGCTGAAAGTGGGGGGGGGGGGGGGGTAACACCTGTGTGCAGCCCATCTATCAAGAGATTTGTGGGAAGAAGTGTAGACGCTGAGAGGAAGGAGGGTAAACGGGAGTGTGTGTGTGTGTGTGTGTGTGTGTGTGTGTGTGTGTGACTTAAAAGGGCATTATCATGGGACCACACACAATGCACTGCCTGTTGATTCCCCCCCCCCCACACACACACACACACACACACACACACACACACACACACACACACACACACCACACACACACACACACCTGTAAGACTCTTGCACTTCCTCTGAACTTCTCTGAACTATTATCAGGATCAAACGCTGTGAGAAATGTTTTCTTACTCTTTTAATTAATTGTATCGAGACTTCAGACTCTCTACTTTGCTTCCATGTCATGTCTTAATACACATTTAAAAATCCTCCTTTAAGTATATATTTGTTTTCCACTTAAAAATGTCTCTTCTAAACTTCTCGTGCCAAAACTAAAACCATAAACAATTAATGTTCCGAAATAAATTACTTTACTGTTGGGTTGACATCTCTGCAGTAGGTACTACATTTATATAGTTATTATATATCTTTGCATCTTAAATGCACGACATATGTGCAAACAAGGTTTTAACTGCCTTTAGTTTCTCGTTTAGTGGCCAGATTGTAAAAGCACTTGGAGCTGCACCCTGTATATGAAGGGTATGTTTACAGTGTGTTATTAGTACTTCTCCGTAACAAAGGGACCATATACTTCCTCTGTTCTCACTGTTGAACTAAGCCATGCTTGTGAGTTTCATCTTTCAGTTTGTCTGTTAGCAGCGTGTTATTGAGCATATGCTCTTGGAACATGTGATTGTAAAAAGGTCCAAAGGTTTAGTGCTGTGTAAACTAAAAAGAAGTGTAAAAAACCTGTGAGATTCTGTTATTCTTTTGACCACATGTGTCAAACTCGAGGCCCGGGGGCCAAATCAGGCCCGTGGTGGATTTAATTTCGTCCCGCAGGATAATTTCTAATTACTATTAGATCTGGCCCTCCGGTATATTGCTCTCACACCTTCACTCCATCCTGAGGGTCTCCTCCGCTCAGAGCCTGAGCCCAAACATTGATGAACTTTCACCCAAGATGAGATGCCAAGTATCTGAACTAGCATCACAGAGCAGCACACTGAGTTCAATGGATGCTTCCTTCTGCACTTTCTCTCTCACGACAACAGGGCATGTTTGGTTTTCTCTTTGAGGGCAATAGTTTTGTTGAAGCTGTTGTTGGCCTGTGGAGAAATGTACTCATAAGAAATGACTCTGGAAAAGCTGCAGATAGAGCCGTAAGAAATGAATGCAGCTGATTATTTAATGTTTAATGTTGTTTTTATAGGCAATCATTTAAGCTTTGTTAGTTCCAGGTTTAATATGTGCAATAAGTTCATTTCAATAAGTTCTGCAATAAACATTGAACCAGTCCGACCCTCGACTAGTACCCATTTTTTTATGTTGGCCCACTGTGTATTTGAGTTTGACCCCCCTGCTCTAGACAGACACATATACTCTTGGCAGCAAGTATTCTGTCTCTTATAATGTTGTACAACAATATAATAATGTCTTCAATCGGCAGTGTGTCTGTGTTTCTATGTTGTTATATCTTGTAAGGTGTCTAAGGTTTCTGATCCACGACATTACCCACAACTACCAAAACTGAACCAAGATCTGTGTCGAAAATAAAACTTTGCCCTAATGAGACTAAAGTTAGGTCTTCTGTATAAATCAACGGCCCACCGGGACCCTCCTCGCTGCGAAACGCTGCTCTTTGATTAGCCGGTTGATCTTTTAACAGCGTCCAATATCAGGGCTGAGGGGGAGGATTTGATATTTAAGCATCTCTTTATCCTCTGCCTTTTGAAATGTCAAGTTCAAAAGACGCAGCTCATCCGCCTTGATCTGCGAGCTAAGACGACCCCGAGAAGAAGAGAAAAAAAGACTCAGGCTAGAAACAAAAACCTCAACTCTGTGGCGAGACGAGACACATGGAGGGTTATCAACTGTGATTATATTAAAGTCTGTACACAGCTTTTTGATGTTCGTTCCTCGTGCTCTAATGGAATCACAGCAGCGTGTTCTCTCTAATGAAATGCTCATTGTGTCTTTTTCTAATTGAATTCTTCTTATTCAATTAGGAAACTTTCCCAAGCAGAGGCTCAAACACCCCGCAGCGTGTCGAGTTCTTCCTGTTTGTGTGGTTTTTAACAAAATATGAAAAGGTTTTTGATGTCTATGAATGAAGAGTGCCGTGCCAGATTATTCAGAGCCTGATGTCCTGCTGGACGAGAGCCAAACCCACACAATGCTCTGAAAATAACATTAAGATGGGAGGAAACAGAGACTTTGCTCTGTCCCCCCTGTACGGTTGTAGTAACACTTGAGCGCTTAATAAACGCACTTTAATGTATTTCTGAACATAGATATCTGTTTTTGTAATTAAAGGGGCCTTATTCTGCTTTTTTCCTCCCCACCCCTTTCGGAAAAGCCTCCATTCGACTCCTTTGTTTACTTCCGGATTATAATGACTTCACTATGTTGCCTATTCAGTTATATTAACACTTAGACGCTTAATAAGTAGTTTAAAACACACTTTAATGTATTTCTGAGCAGATATAACTGTTTATTAATGTATTTGTGAGCGCTGGAAGACATTTTATTTAAATAAGCCTTATTCTCCACCCCTCTGACTGAAACGCCTCCATTGGACTTCTTTGTTTACTTCCAGAATATAGTGACATCACTATGTAACACTTGCGCTCCTATTGGCTAGCGCTCAAACACATAGCAAACAGAGCAAAGCGCTGGAGTGAATTTAATTAGCCTAATGTTTACAGTTTGTCCGTTAAAGAGGCCCTAAAATGCTTTTTGGGGTTTTCCCTTTCCCTTTGTTTACTTCCGGTGACATCACTATGCAACACTCACATTTCTATTGGCTAGCGCTCCAACACATTGTATGTGATAGGCTAAGGGGCGGGACATCTCTAAGCGGTTGACCAATCACAACAGAGCCGGCCAGCTAACCAATCAGAGCAGACTGGGCTCTGGTTTCAGACGGAGGGTGGAAAGAGGTGCTGCAGCACAGACAGTATGAGAACAATAAAGAGCTTTCTGAACATTATTCGAACATTTCCCATTAAAGAATTTGTTTATCCATAAAAAAACAAGTTATTTAAAGTACTCGCCTCCTACGGCTCTATGGTTTTTCTAATAAGCGTTCGTTAAGGAGAGCCCAGAAAATGAAGGCATTTCAAACTGACTTCAAAGTCAGCAAAAAAAAGGTATAAAGCCCCCCCCCCCCATGCTTCCCTTAAGGGAGGATCAACCACAAAAATGCATTTCATAAACTTGCTACTGTCTTTCCTTCAGCCTCTGCAGAAGTCTGTTTGCACTGATAAGCTCTCATTTCGTAACGCTCGCCTAATTCCAAAACTTTTCCTGAGACCACAGACAGCCTGGGGGAGGTGAGGACTTCTATACGATGAATATTAATTTAAGGGGAATTATTCATTTAATCCCACAGATTAGTTGCGAAGAAAGTGGCTCGAGTTTCTCAGGACCTTCGACTCAGAGGTTAAGACTTCAAATGTTTGGTTTGTCCGTCAAAAGACTCGCAGCCGCATCCCAGATCATAAGAAACAGGATGTGTAGTCCATCTTTATACAGGTATGTTACAACAAGGGGAGTTGTTAGAGCCAGTATTTTGTTTTGATAAGAAAGGCCACCTAATCGTGACGTCTGTAGTCAACACTTTATAAAAGACTACAATTCCCACAGCGCCTCCTCTAACAGAAGCATAATATAGCAACCTGTCAGAAAGACGCCGTTAAAAAACAGTTTTTAACCGTTCCACTACCGTTTAAGTTACCATTAAAGTTATACATGCCTTAAAGGGGACCTATCATGGAAAATGCACTTTTCTATGTCTGTTATACATCAACATGTGTCCCCGGTGTGTCGGGGAACTCACGCAGCGTCAGAAAATAAACCCCTCTCTCTTTTCCTCCGTACCCAAATCTCTAAAAACAGGGAACAACGGAGCTGATCCAGATTTGCGTCCGATATGACGTAATATCTGAAATGTGGACCCACGGCCCAATCAGAAACGTTGCTATCAGAAACAATGCCCGACTGTTCTGGACGTAATATGGTCGGTGTTTACATTAGCATCGCTAACACTCAGAGCTAACCTGTACTGGAGAGCATGTGTGTGAAGAAGCAGGAAGTAAAAAGGAACTCACCTTGTGGTATAACCGGCAAGAGAGAAAGCCTTTGAGCTCCAGACTGTTTCAGAGAGAATCCTTGATAACCCATGATATGGCGTTTCATCACGGCAGCATTTAGTTTAGACAGTAGCTGCCGGGTCAATTCATTGTTAGGTTTAGTCTTTTAACCCTCTGAGACCCTTTTTAAAGAGACCCCTATTCTGCTTTTTGGGGGTTTGCCTTTCCTGTATTGTGTTATACAGGTTTATTTCCATGTAAATGGCTTAAAAATGCAAATATGAACCTGCAGAATATGTCCTAAGTACAAAAGTATTGGCATCAAAATAAACAATATCAGAGGGGATTATGTTCACTTAGTTAAAGCACTATGAAATTGGATTAATTGTGCTTATGATTAGGTGATCAAATACTCAAGGCGAAAGCTGATACGATGGTAGTTGCTTACGTAACAAGACTCAAGGCGAAGGACAAGAGAACTTGGAGGCAATATATCCATGAAAATGCTGAATCAGAGCATAACAATTAAGTTTATTCAGTGAAGTTTCAAAGACGTTTAAAGTAGGTTAAAGTTTTTGAAGTTCCAGCTCTTCTCAGAGTTTTCTGAGGTCAAGCTTTTGTCGGCACCTTTGACGGCATGACTGCTTCTTATTAAAAAGGCAAAGTCTGCAGATTTGACACAGGAAGATCAGTTTCCTCGCTGCAGAGAGACTTCAGCTGTCCTATAATGTCTTCTGGGGCTCAGCGGGATCTGAGGAAACCTGCAAAATGTCATTGGGTTTATCCCGGCTTGGCCTTGAAAACAGTTTTTAAAATACCAGTCAAGGAGGGCATTATGGGAAGTGTAGGATCAAGGGTTTTCAAATGCATGGTATTTTACCTCTTTTTGTGACCATGCTTTTGAAATCTGTCTTAAAGTTGAGGAAGTCTTTTTACACTTAAATTAATGAAAAAACTAAACAGACTAACTCTTCTTGTCCATGAGAGCAGAGAAAACAATACATACAGTTGAAGCAGACTATAAACTAGTGTCTCTACTTTAAAGAGACCTCTCCTGCTGATGTTCAGGTGTATATCAGTATGTAGTGTCTCTACTTTAAAGAGTCCTCTCCTGCTGATGTTCAGGTGTATATCAGTATGTGGTGTCTCTACTTTAAAGAGTCCTCTCCTGCTGATGTTCAGGTGTATATCAGTATGTAGTGTCTCTACTTTAAAGAGTCCTCTCCTGCTGATGTTCAGGTGTATATCAGTATGTAGTGTCTCTACTTTAAAGAGTCCTCTCCTGCTGATGTTCAGGTGTATATCAGTATGTAGTGTCTCTACTTTAAAGAGTCCTCTCCTGCTGATGTTCAGGTGTATATCAGTATGTAGAGTCTCTACTTTAAAGAGTCCTCTCCTGCTGATGTTCAGGTGTATATCAGTATGTAGTGTCTCTACTTTAAAGAGTCCTCTCCTGCTGATGTTCAGGTGTATATCAGTATGTAGTGTCTCTACTTTAAAGAGTCCTCTGCTGCTGATGTTCAGGTGTATATCAGTGTGTAGTGTCTCTACTTTAAAGAGTCCTCTCCTGCTGATGTTCAGGTGTATATCAGTATGTAGTGTCTCTACTTTAAAGAGTCCTCTCCTGCTGATGTTCAGGTGTATATCAGTGTGTAGTGTCTCTACTTTAAAGAGTCCTCTCCTGCTGATGTTCAGGTGTATATCAGTGTGTAGTGTCTCTACTTTAAAGAGTCCTCTCCTGCTGATGTTCAGGTGTATATCAGTATGTAGTGTCTCTACTTTAAAGAGTCCTCTCCTGCTGATGTTCAGGTGTATATCAGTGTGTAGTGTCTCTACTTTAAAGAGTCCTCTCCTGCTGATGTTCAGGTGTATATCAGTATGTAGTGTCTCTACTTTAAAGAGTTCTCTCCAGCTGATGTTCAGGTGTATATCAGTATGTAGTGTCTCTACTTTAAAGAGTCCTCTCCTGCTGATGTTCAGGTGTATATCAGTATGTAGTGTCTCTACTTTAAAGAGTCCTCTCCTGATGATGTTCAGGTGTATATCAGTATGTAGTGTCTCTACTTTAAAGAGTCCTCTCCTGCTGATGTTCAGGTGTATATCAGTATGTAGTGTCTCTACTTTAAAGAGTCCTCTCCTGCTGATGTTCAGGTGTATATCAGTATGTAGTGTCTCTACTTTAAAGAGTCCTCTCCTGCTGATGTTCAGGTGTATATCAGTATGTAGTGTCTCTACTTTAAAGAGTGCTCTCCTGCTGATGTTCAGGTGTATATCAGTATGTAGTGTCTCTACATGTCTTCATGCTTTAATGTTCAAAAAGCTCTTTATTGTTCTCATACTGTCTGTGCTGAAGCACTTCTTTTCACCCTCTGTCTGAAACCAGAGCCCAGTCTGCTCTGATTGGTTAGCTGGCCGGCTCTGTTGTGATTGGTCAACTAGCTTAGAGATGTCCCGCCCCTTAGCCTATCACGAACAATGTGTTGGAGCGCTAGCCAATAGAGGTGCAAGTGTTACGTACTAGTAAAGTAAACACCAATGGAGGCGTTTCAAACCTCATGTCTCTCACTGGTTTTGTAATGTTCTGAATAAGCAGGTCTATTTTGTTAAAGAAAATATTCAAAGGTGGGCAATGGTAGACATGGAAGCACTGCATTGTGGGTTTTGACAGACGACTAGTTGCACTTGTACCACTTAGTGCAGCGCTAAAAAAGGTCCCGCAAGACAGACTGGGTTTTCACAAACACTGATAAAAATAGCCTCCAGACGCACCTCAGCATTACACACGCCAAAAGTGAAGATCACCAGTGATGCAAGATCACACACACACACACACACACACACACACACACACACACACACACACACACACACACACACACACACACACACACACACACACACACACACACACAGATGTGTATCATTATAGTCTGAAGATGACTGTGTTGTTTTAGCTGAAGGCTAATCTCTCTCTCTCTCTCCAAGTGTCACTCACTCTTCTAAAGCCTCGGGTTAGAATTAGATCTAATGTAGCACTGAAAATATGAATAAGCTAATTTACACGATACATCACATGCAGACTGTTAGCAGAGGAGCGGGGGGAGGAGGGGGGGTGTATGTTGTTGTCACATAATGTTTTTGCCGTTGGGTAACAAGTGCTTGATCCTAACGACAGAACCAGTAGCTTGTGAGATATGAGGGTCTTTAAACTCCAATCAAGAACAAGACAAGACCATCACAGTTTAAATGAAGAATCTACCGGCAGCGTAAGCGTTAGTGCTGTAGCGACGCGTCGACGTTGTCGACTTCAAAATATCGTCGACGACATATTTCCGCGTCGACGCGTCGCCACCATAGACTGTATATATGGTCGCTACACACACGTGGGTCACCCAAAGCAACAAGCAGTTCGCAATCGCACTTCTAACACAATGGAGACTGAAACGGCTACCAACTCCTCCTCACAGGATTGCGCACGAAGCCCTCAAACGAAAACATCTCGCCCTAGGTCTTCAAAAGCATGGGAATATTTTAAAGTTAGTCCAAAACGCAAAGATATTTATATATGTATATCTCACTGAGACTGCTGCTTGACCGGAAGCAGCAGCTAGCTGTGGTGGCAACCATTAGCAGCTAGCATTTGCTCTCCGATTTAAAATGGAATTATGGATTATAAATTCAATAATTTTTTTATACATAGACGTTAAAAACCTATGGATTAACCGATTCAGCCGCGTTTTTTCTCATTTGAATGCCATTGAACACGTATTTTGATCAGATTGACAGCTACGGCGGTGAGACGATCTCCCTAGAAGCTCTGTGAAGGTACGTGTTGTGATGACTGTATTTGCTTCCCCTGTCGCGAGTCCGGATCACTCAGTGATGATACTATGTACCTACATAATCTGTGGAGTCTCAGCTTTAATCGGATATCTTGTATGTGCAGCTACGATAAGTAATAAGGGTACTTTTATCTTGAGATCTGTGCCAATGTCCGTTAGCATTTTTCGCTCAGGGGTCATTTAGATGCTTCTTATGAGACTTGTGTTTTGTTTTGGTAAACATGGTTGTATCGTCAGTTAGCTGAGATTATTTCCGTTAATCTGGTATAACACATTAATAGGTTCTTAAATATTAAGATCCCCTGAGACACAGTATCGTGAAAAAAATTTTTTTTACATTACGTTTTTTTTACATTACGTTTTTTATGAATTGAACAACAGAAAAATAATCGTTCGATTAGTCGACTAATCGATCAAATAATCGTTTTCAAAATAATCGTTTCCCCCCAGCACTAGTAAGCGTGTCTTCACCGCTATCATTTCCAGAGATGGAAGTATTCAGATCCTTTCCTTAGTAGGATCTGAATACTCCTGAAGTACTGATACTTCGCTGTATGTTCAGAACAAATGTACCTAAATCATTTTGAGTGTTTTGAGATCTGAATTTTTACGACGATATTGGGACGTAATCACGTCAGTTGCCCAGCATGATGTCCTAGTTGTTAGTTGCCTATTACATTACATATAGTAATATAGTCCATTGATGATATAGAAATATTGACTAGTGAAGCTTTAAGACCCCAGTCGTTAACTCTAAACTATGGTAGTAATGATGTAAATGTACTACAAGTTTTTTAATTACCCAATACAGAAAAGCATAAAATATTTGAATTTAAAAAACAAACAAAAACTAAAAATTATTCATAAATAGATTTTTTTTTAAAGTCAAAATAATTAAAATGAAAATAATTTGCAAAATGTATTAAAAAGGTTAAAAAAAACATACTTAAGTACAATATGTGAGTACATTCATTGCACCTCTGATTGTTTGCCATTTACCCTTTAACCGCTCAGGCGTGTTTTTTTTAGGTCTGTCGATATATCCAAGTTCCTGTTTCTGCTGAGCGGCAGATGTCGGACCAGCTGGAGGTCGAGAGGAAACCCAGCGGGGGGGAAAGACACACCTGCTGTCAATCAAACCTGGGTATTTCTGGACCTGGTTTCCATTAAAGGACTCTATCCTGCTGACGTTCAGGTGTATATCAGTATGTCAGTATGTAGTGTCTCTACTTTAAAGAGTCCCTTCCTGCTGATGTTCAGGTGTATATCAGTATGAAGAGTCTCTACTTTAAAGAGTCCTCTCCTGCTGATGTTCAGGTGTATATCAGCATGTAGTGTCTCTACTTTAAAGAGTCCTCTCCTGCTGATGTCCAGGTGTATATCAGTATGTAGTGTCTCTACTTTAAAGAGTCCTCTCCTGCTGATGTTCAGGTGTATATCAGCATGTAGTGTCTCTACTTTAAAGAGTCCTCTCCTGCTGATGTTCAGGTGTATATCAGTATGTAGTGTCTCTACTTTAAAGAGTCCTCTCCTGCTGATGTCCAGGTGTATATCAGTATGTAGTGTCTCTACTTTAAAGAGTCCTCTCCTGCTGATGTTCAGGTGTATATCAGTATGTAGTGTCTCTACTTTAAAGAGTCCTCTCCTGCTGATGTTCAGGTGTATATCAGCATGTAGTGTCTCTACTTTAAAGAGTCCTCTCCTGCTGATGTCCAGGTGTATATCAGTATGTAGTGTCTCTACTTTAAAGAGTCCTCTCCTGCTGATGTTCAGGTGTATATCAGCATGTAGTGTCTCTACTTTAAAGAGTCCTCTCCTGCTGATGTTCAGGTGTATATCAGCATGTAGTGTCTCTACTTTAAAGAGTCCTCTCCTGCTGATGTTCAGGTGTATATCAGTATGTAGTGTCTGTACTTTAAAGAGTCCTCTCCTGCTGATGTTCAGGTGTATATCAGTATGTAGTGTCTGTACTTTAAAGAGTCCTCTCCTGCTGATGTTCAGGTGTATATCAGTATGTAGTGTCTCTACTTTAAAGAGTCCTCTCCTGCTGATGTTCAGGTGTATATCAGTATGTAGTGTCTCTACTTTAAAGAGTCCTCTCCTGTTGATGTTCAGGTGTATATCAGTATGTGGTGTCTCTACTTTAAAGAGTCCTCTCCTGCTGATGTTCAGGTGTATATCAGTATGTAGTGTATCTACTTTAAAGAGTCCTCTCCTGTTGATGTTCAGGTGTATATCAGTATGTGGTGTCTCTACTTTAAAGAGTCCTCTCCTGCTGATGTTCAGGTGTATATCAGTATGTAGTGTCTCTACTTTAAAGAGTCCTCTCCTGTTGATGTTCAGGTGTATATCAGTATGTGGTGTCTCTACTTTAAAGAGTCCTCTCCTGCTGATGTTCAGCTGTATATCAGTATCTAGTGTCTCTACTTTAAAGAGTCCTCTCCTGCTGATGTCCAGGTGTATATCAGTATGTAGTGTCTCTACTTTAAAGAGTCCTCTCCTGCTGATGTTCAGGTGTATATCAGCATGTAGTGTCTCTACTTTAAAGAGTCCTCTCCTGCTGATGTTCAGGTGTATATCAGTATGTAGTGTCTCTACTTTAAAGAGTCCTCTCCTGCTGATGTGCAGGTGTATATCAGTATGTAGTGTCTCTACTTTAAAGAGTCCTCTCCTGCTGATGGGGGGGGGGGGGGGGGGGGGGGGGGGGCTTTGCAGAGTTGTCCAGTTCACTTGAAAAAGGGTTTTAATTTCTATCTTGTTAATGCTATTCTCTATAAGGGATCTTGCGGACCCCCAGCAGCAGCTGCAGCTCTTCAGGAGTCATCACTTATTAAACGGACTCAGGGTGGGGTCTGTCATATCGATATGTTTGCATATTAGATAAGACCGACATATGCTGCAATTTAAACAAGGTGTGACCCCCTCCTGTGCTGAGGGTCTATACGCTGTACGGACATGAAGCAATTAAACCGGTTTGTGTTTAATACCAGGAAGAGAACGCTGGCAGAAATGAATGACTGATAAATCAAATGAAAGCAAAATATACAAATACAAAAAGGTCTGTAACAACAATGCCATTGTTCGGCGACTGTATATTGAATATAGTGTATATTCCTAGGTTGTCATGGTTTGTTTTGCATGTAATTTAGCCGTACAAAGACACATTTCCACTAAGATAGAAAACAAAGTTAATCCAATCTAACATGGCATTAAAATGTTTAATAAAGAAAGTAAATTACGAAGCATTTCAGTCATTTAACAGGTCAGGGTCACAACAGGGTGTTCGGAGCAGACTGTCTGTTCTGCAGGCACTGTGGGGGGGGGGGGGAGGGGGGTTCAACACCAGATGCCCAAAAACCTCCTCCACTGACTCCTGTCTGACACCACGTCTGTTGCTGTCACACTCTGATGATGTCAGAAGAACTAGGGACTGGGGATGTGGTCGAATTGTCTTGTATCTCCCTAGCAGAGTGAAATAACCTGAAAGTATGGAGCTGCTTCCTTTATCATCTCCTTTAGGATACACTGGAGCATCCATAAGGAAAGGAAAGGAGAGGCTAACTATTCACCTTACGCTAATTACTGTAAAGAATGTTCAAAGACATTTCAATGTGTCTGACTTTTACAACATTGACTTGTGTGGGTCTCTTTTACAATGTTTTTATTTATAGATGGTCACTTTTTTTAAAGCTTAAAACCAAGTTATTTGGCAAATAAAGTGATGTGACGCTGAATAAAGCTTAAGATTCCCCTTTGAAACAAGACAAACACAACCTTTTGCAATGCAGGTGAATACTTGCCTGAATTGTCCCTTAAAGTTCATATTGATAATACATCTGTGTTTTACTGCTTGGAGAATCCAAGTTGTGTTGACATGCCTTTCCAAAGAGTTCACAGTGGCTTCTTATTGGATTTACCAAGATCTTATCAACAAGAAGCCCATTTTACACCAAGATCTCCCAACGAATCAGAAAACACTCTTTTCCAAGAAAAAGTCCAACATTTGAAGTAGTATAATAAGTATGGTAAAGCAAAAGCACTCAGACAAAGAGCGTGCCATCAAACCATCTCTTTGCATTAGTGTTGACTCCACCAGGAACACAGCCAACAGCTAACCTCAGCATTTATGTTATTATTCTCCGTCCAGAGACCCCCCCCATTTTATCCAGAGAAAGTAGAGATACTTGTGTTTAAAAATACTCTGGTGAAAGTAGAAGTACTGACTAAACTTCTTTCCTCAAGTCAAAGTAAAGAGGCTTTGAAATGTACTTCAGTAAAAAGTACCCATAGCTAGCAGCTGTTTTAAAGAGTACCTGACCTCCCTTTATATTAATAGAACAATAATGTCATTGTTAGCTAATGAATGTTTCCATGCTGAACAACGGCAACATGACAACGTTTCCATTGGTCCCTCTTCTTTAGAGAAGACCAGGAAATGATGGATACACGGATCGTGTTCAAATCAATAGGCACGCAATGACTCTAAAGAATAATGATCACGCATCAAACACACATTCAGACTAAAGGAACCAGCTGTTTGGGAAATGAGAGAAGTAGAAAGTACAGGTATTTGAGTTCAACATGTAAGAAGTAGAAAGTACAGGTATTTGAGTTCAACATGTAAGAAGTAGAAAGTACAGGTATTTGAGTTCAACATGTAAGAAGTAGAAAGTACAGGTATTTGAGTTCAACATGTAAGAAGTAGAAAGTACAGGTATTTGGGTTCAACATGTAAGAAGTAGAAAGTACAGGTATTTGTGTTCAACATGTAAGAAGTAGAAAGTACAGGTATTTGAGTTCAACATGTAAGAAGTAGAAAGTACAGGTATTTGAGTTCAACATGTGAGAAGTAGAAAGTACAGGTATTTGAGTTCAACATGTGAGAAGTAGAAAGTACAGGTATTTGTGTTCAACATGTAAGAAGTAGAAAGTACAGGTATTTGAGTTCAACATGTGAGAAGTAGAAAGTACAGGTATTTGAGTTCAACATGAGAGAAGTAGAAAGTACAGGTATTTGTGTTCAACATGTGAGAAGTAGAAAGTACAGGTATTTGAGTTCAACATGAGAGAAGTAGAAAGTACAGGTATTGTGTTCAACATGTAAGAAGTAGAAAGTACAGGTATTTGTGTTCAACATGTAAGAAGTAGAAAGTACAGGTATTTGAGTTCAACATGTAAGAAGTAGAAAGTACAGGTATTTGTGTTCAACATGTAAGAAGTAGAAAGTACAGGTATTTGAGTTCAACATGTAAGAAGTAGAAAGTACAGGTATTTGAGTTCAACATGTGAGAAGTAGAAAGTACAGGTATTTGAGTTCAACATGTAAGAAGTAGAAAGTACAGGTATTTGAGTTCAACATGTAAGAAGTAGAAAGTACAGGTATTTGTGTTCAACATGTAAGAAGTAGAAAGTACAGGTATTTGGGTTCAACATGTAAGAAGTAGAAAGTACAGGTATTTGGGTTCAACATGTAAGAAGTAGAAAGTACAGGTATTTGGGTTCAACATGTAAGAAGTAGAAAGTACAGGTATTTGTGTTCAACATGTAAGAAGTAGAAAGTACAGGTATTTGAGTTCAACATGTAAGAAGTAGAAAGTACAGGTATTTGAGTTCAACATGTAAGAAGTAGAAAGTACAGGTATTTGGGTTCAACATGTAAGAAGTAGAAAGTACAGGTATTTGAGTTCAACATGTAAGAAGTCAAAGTAAAAAGTGGTCAGAAAAATAAGTAGTGGAGTAAAGTACTGATACCAGAAAAATGTATTTAAGTACAGTAACGAAGTATTTGTACTCCACTACTTCCCACCTCTGGTTTTATCCGAGCATGGGATGGTGTTATTGTGGATCCTTGACGCGTCTTTATTCTAACTTCTTTCAGACCCCCACGGGGCAGATTCCAGACCCTGAATCTGAGCTATAGAGACGGATCACTTTTCATCTGTCATCGACACGTCTTCAGGAGTGTCTGGCAGCCACTAAATTACCCCACAAGTCAACTAACTCTAATAAACCCTGTCTGCGCCTCGGACATCACCGTCTGATCCTTATCTGTGAACAAAGCCCGTCAGCACGTCACCATCTTTGACATTTCTTCACAACCCCCCCCCCCCCCCCCCCAAAGCTAAATCTGGTGTAACCAAACATCTACTGGCAGAAACTCTCTTGTTATTCCGTGCATACGGTTTAATCCATGAGAAAGACTTTGTTACAAGAGGACTCATTTGTTTGATCTCCAACATTAAAATGTAAAGTTAGCAATGCAGGAAAATCTAAAATTAATATATACTTTTTGCACTATTTTTTATTTTATATGATATATGTTGCATTGTTGGAGGAGCTCAGGTCCGAAGAATTTCATTGCCATTTCTACACTGTAGCTTTGAGCATATGACGATAAAACCTTTGAATGTTAATAAAAACACCCAAAAAAACCTCTAAATTACTCAGATTAGATACCCAGTACTTGAGCCATTGTTTAAAGCGCTCAAAAATAATCTTTGACATTTCTGCACAAACCCCCTCCACCCCAAACACATCTACTGGCAGAAACTCTCTTGTTATTCCGTGTGCATACTTTTTAATCCATGAGAAAGACTCTCAGTTACAACATGAGTCATTTGTTTGATCTCCACCCAATTCAGATTCAGCTCATCTCACTTTGTCTAAAATTCCTCCCACACATCCACCCTGACTTCTGCTCGCTGCCTTGAGAGAATAAAGCACACGGACTCTAGAAACACTTTGTTATATAAAAATTAAAATGGAGGTTTTGTCCAAAATCATGTCGACTTGTCACATTTCATTTAGCAAGAAACCTGCAGGTACATTAGCTTCAAATAAGAGAGCCATCAAGTTGACTTTGAGGGAAGATTTTCACTAAAAACATACATTTTTGTGAAAAAAGTGATGTTTCAGTATCAAATGTCATGCTTTACATTACCTTTGTTATAACAGACACAATATTAGACCTTTCAACTAGTGTTTAGGGCTAAAAATAGAATATTTGGAAATTAGAATACAATACACTTGAGAGTAAAAGTCATTTTTAGGGAAACATTTTGAATATTACTGTAAGTAGTTTCAGCTTCTGAAATGTGAATATTTGCTGCTTTTCGTAGTCCTCTATAAAAGTGAACCAGATATGTGTTGGTTTTAAATGTGAACCTTCAACCGATTAGCCATTATATAAACACAAGTAATGGTAAATTATCAAAAATCTCATTATTTAATATAAAAAAAGCACCGACAGCCAACCGTACAATATCGTCCCAAAATTGATAGATGTATTTTATCAGAAATATTAGACTCCCTCCATATTGCCCAGTCCTTCAACCGACTACAGAATATGATGTGCATATGATATCAATCCTTGTATTGCAAAGGTCCTTAGGTATTCTAGATACATTCCTGAGCAGTCCGTTCAGATCAACAGTTTTCTGAGTTTCCTCGCCCGCTGTATTTTTTCTGCCTCTGTTGGTTTTCCTGAGAGACAAAGAGAGAGGCCTCTGGGGATTCTGCCGAACAAAAAACAAACGCCCCGCAACCAACAACAGCAAGAGACAAAAACAATTAGGCCAGCTCCGAGAATCAGCCCCGCACCAAGAGGGAAATGTGAGTAAAATCTGCCCAAAGAGCCTGGAGGAGGGGGGGGGGGCATTTACAGAGACAAGAGTGTGTAACGCTGCTATGTGCATGATATCACACACACACACACACACACACACACACACACACACACACACACACACACACACACACACACACACACACACACACACACACACACACTGAGATTATCCTAAAAAATACATAGTGTTTAAAGGTTTTTAAAGGGGTGGAAAGGACTCAACTTAAGTGCAATGTTTAGTCACTTGTACTGGAGTATTATCATGTACTTCTACTCTTATAATCTCATTTCAAACATGGAAATAATGTTCTTTACTCCTCTACATTGATTTTAAAGGGTTTATTACTTTTCAGATGAAGATTTTGCATTAAAATGTGATAAATATGAGACATAATGCATCTCTAAAAGACAAAAAAAAGTGGAATTGATGTTTTGTTTGGGGTAGAAATAGGTAAATTATCCACAATATGACAAAAACAAAGAAGAAAGTAGTTGTAATGGAGTATTGAAACATGTATCTATCAGAACTCTTACTTAAGGATATGAATAATGCTTAACAACTGGTTTTTACCTTTCAGTGCAGATTTTACTCAAAAAATCCCCAAGAAAACCTTAATATGAGCATTTTCCATTAGAAGCAACTTGAAGATGGAGTACAGGCAGCGAACATATATCTGGTTGCATATTGATTATAGTAATGAACAAAATAATCAGGAGAAAACCGTGCCAGATGCACGCCATACATCCACGCCGTGGCACAGCCCATTAGCGTGAGAGGAAAACACCATGAAAGCCCCGAGGTCCTCATGAATATTCAAACGCACATGTAGACACCAAGACTTCCTTCCACCATCAAAGTGGATTTAAACAGACTTCGTTTTAATTTGACGGCAGATGTGAATGTGAGACGATGTGAAGGGAAACCAACGGGCTCCAAGCCAGACATCGGAGATATTATCTGATGATGTGATGTGTAAGTGAAGAAATTCCACTAAATAAAAAGTTAGTTTTTAAGTAGATATGGTGGCTGGTAAGGTTAGGACTGAAATATCTCAATAATATCTCAACTATTGGAGAGATTGTCATGTTTTTGGTCCACATATTTAATAAGTTATTGCCTATTAAGGATCTCTGAAACTAGGGTTTTAAAATACCCTTTATTCTTCTTACTATGAAAGAATAAAGCTGCTGTTATTCTATCCATTGTTAGTTTATTATTGTCCAAAAAACCCATTAAAAAAACAATACTGTACTGTGTCACTATTTGTGATTATATCATAATCTAATATTACACAGATTAGGTGAATACTTGATTCTGATTGGTCAATTGGGACATTCCAGAGGTTTTTTTATGAACGATAATAGACTGTTGCTAAGGGGAGCAGACCGTTGCTAAGGAGAGCAGACCGTTACTAAGGAGAACAGACTGTTGCTAAAGGAGAGCAGGCCGTTGCTAAGGAGAGCAGGCCATTGCTAAGGAGAACAGACTGTTGCTAAAGGAGAGCAGGCCGTTGCTAAGGAGAACAGACTGTTGCTAAGGAGAACAGACTGTTGCTAAAGGAGAGCAGGCCGTTGCTAAAGGAGGATCAAGGGACTATGTGCATTCATATCAATCCGCAGAAAGAAGTCTGGTCAATTTAACGTCAGTTTTGGTCAACAAACATTTGTTTTCCTCTAAATACTTTTTGAATATAATGTAATTTTATATTTGTGGCGAGTGCAAAACCCAATATTGTATCAAGTCGTTGGTTTATTTAGTATGTAGCAGTTTAATAAGCGGGATAAGGTGCAGTGAGGCGGTCATTTGTTTAAAAAAGAACGCCAACACGTCTATCAGGACCCAACGAAAAGCATGTATGTTGGTTTATTCTGTCAGACAAAGCAAACAGATGTTGAATAATTCATGGACAGACAATTATCCGCTCCTCACTTTCCTCTGGCTCTATACTGAGACACTATAATCCCGTCTCAAGTGTGTTTTGTTGAAACATAAATAAGTCATTTTTGCTGTCCACCACAATAAATCACATCCCTAATGAAGGCGTTAACGTATCCTCTTCGCTTAAAGGTCAGTAAATTATAGTTTTCTGTTACTCGTGATACCACTTTGCAACTTGATCCCCTATTGGCTGCGTGATACACTTAATTTATTTTTGCGGGCGACAGTGACACATTGGTTGTCAGTTTGACGTAAACCTGAAGAAATCAGAGGACTCAACATTCCTGGAGACAATGGAGGAGGTTTTAGGGGAAGCCTTGAGCAAACACTGGAGACAAGACGTGGCATCTGCATTGTTCCAGGAAGAAACAAATCCAGATCCATTTCAACAGGAACAACTCGGAGGTACGACACAGTGCTGAGGTCACGTTTCACGCAAACACCTAAAACCCTGGGGGATTTAAGGGGGGGGGGGGGGGGGGGGTCCTGGCTTTTGGGGTAAAAAACATTCACATTCTCTACTCAGAATACTTGTTAAAGTCCTGCAGTGGAAAAGTAGGTGTAATTATTACAATTGGGTAATGCATCATTGAATATAAGTAAATAAACAAACTGCCAATTATCTCAACATTGTTAGAATAGAATCAGAGGGATGAACCCCTCTTTAATGGTCACACATACAGAGACTCTGCTTTTAACCCATCCTAGTACCAGGACTCTAGTACAAGGAGCAGTGGGCAGCTATTGTACAGCCCCCGGAGAGCAATTGGAGTAAGGGGGCTGTCCGGTGTGTTGCTCAAGGGCACCACGGCAGGGCAGGAGGTGAACTGGGACCTCTCCATAGTAGCAGTCCACACTCCATACTTTAGGTCTGTTCGGGGACTTGAACCGGCGACCCTACGGCTCACAGCCCAAGCCCCTACTGACTGAACCTCTGCCAGAATAGTTGTTGGATAGTAAACATCATATTTTATAAACTTTTATGCAAAAATCTTAATTTGTAAACTAAATAAAACATTCTATAACTAAATAAGGACATAAACAAAAACCCACTATCAGATTTTGCAAACATTTTGGGGTAAAAAACATTCACATCCTCTACTCAGAATACTTGTTAAAGTCCTGCAGTGGACATATAGGTATAATCATTTAAGTAGCCGGATGTATGACTACATGCTGACGCTCATGAGACACTGAGTTGAAGTTATGATAGCTATGTTCCTCAGATTGGCATGATGACACAGAATCTAGAGAGATAGACTGTCATGTTTATGGCTTACGCAGGCCTTAGCTAATCTGAACTAATGTCAGAATACTGCTCTGAACGGGTATTCTTCCATCTTGTTGACTGTAACACCCTCTCTTGTATATAAGCATATCAAGGATCTGAAGGTACTCCCATGCGACCTTGTGTGTGATGACTACTTCCATTCTTGCAAAGACAATAAAGACATGTATCCTGATATTGAGGATCAAGCCGGTGACGAGTGATATCTTTCTAACAGTAAAGTATATAAAACGTTCTATTCCTAGAGGACGATATCTAAATAAGGAGATCATCAAAACCCACCATCAGATTTTGCAACAGCCACATATTAATATTGGTATTATCCCCAAAGTCCAGTATTTTAAAATGATATTTCACAAAATGTGAAAGTCCTGGGGTGCATCAGGCTGTATGAATGCCAGGTCGAATGGAAACTGCCAAAATAATAAATCTGGTATCAAATTGCTTGGCATCCGGATGTCTCTTTTGGACCCTTCTCAGAAAGAGGGTCTCTCCATGTGGGTGGGAGGTAAAGTAGAGCCAGATTTACGAGCCAAAGAAAACTCAGTGAGCGCTGCCGTTTTATCAAATGTTCTCTCTTTAATCTCTTATTGCTTTTCCCATTCGCACCAGTACTCATGTCCATGTTTAAATGGTGAGTAGTGTGTAATGCTTTTACTTTTACTGTACCAGGGTGTAAGCAGGAGTCCTGAAGTCACATGGAAGACCTTTTCTAAGACCCTTCCCATACATTTTAAGACCTCATCTCCACTTTGAGTTCTAACCGGTTACCTTGGTTACCACACTTCACCTCACATTGACTATATACAGTATTGATTGTCCTTCTTCCTGATCTTCCAACCATTTGGACGCAGACTTGCATTTCCCCATAACGATGTTGTTTAGCAACCGGCGTAAACGGACCTTCGTGCGCTATCAAGCAGTGAGCGTGCGATGTCCTGTTCAGATGACGTCAAATCCAACGGGATGCCATCAATAAACTACACAGAATCACACTACACACCTACGCCATGATTACATTCAGGCAGACTGTAGAATACAACCTCTTTGGACCATTTATATACTTATTGAAAACAAGCTACAAAATGTAACACCTTGGAAAATGCCCTTTAATACTTTTTAATAGCCTTCATTTTCGCTAAATTGATTTATCAACTTTTAATACTTTTAAGACCCTAACTTCTCATCTAAGATGTTAATGTGTTATGTTTTGGGTTTTTTCTTTGTGTTGTTTCTGTTCAGATTTGATGTTTAGCGTCTTTGAGCATTAGGAAAAGCACTATACAAATCCCATGTATTATTATTATTATTATTATAAATAAATGTTTTGTTTTATGTGATCAAAAGTTCATTTTAATTGTATATCTGAATACACATTTTCTTTATCCTTTATCGCACATTTTCCTGTTCTAATGTGACTGCAGCAACTCTCACATTAGTTATAACTGAATTACCCTGGTCCTGAATCCCCGTCTGCCCCTCCTGCTTCTCCAGAGTCACAACAACATTGCAGAGTAAATATTTTCCCAGGCTCTGTGCAGAAACAAAATGCAGGGGGCATGAGAGAGGTGTGTGAGGAGATCTACTATCAGGGGGGCATGGCTAAGAAAAGGCGGGAATCAGTGCAAAGCCCATTGTGGTGTAATATTTCCCCGTAACTCGAGCCGCTCTGCAGAATGTTCCGGTGCGATGGATGGGGCGTCAGGTGTTCGCAGCTGCTGTTTAAACTCTGTTTGCACATCAGAGATGGAGAGAAAAGCTTCAAAATAAAAGCCCTGCTAGACGTTTTTTTTGTTCCCCCCTCTTGGCACGGATGGGACTGCTGCCAAGATCTGGATTTGGCCCAGGAGAGTGCCATGTGTCCCACAGATGGGTCTCTAAATATGAGGGGACGTCATGTACAGATGGCCGATTCTGCGTTTTAAGAGACAAATGGCCAAATGTGCTCAAGACTGAAATATCCCCTCCTAATGAAGGTCTTATTTCAAACAAAGAAAAAACTGGCACCGCCTGACTCCGAATACACGCAGAAATACAAGGATTCACAATTAACTGAAATATATTTAGACGAATGTGATTGTATCAATTGTGCTTCTTTGATAAGATCTAGGTGGCCATTGTGAATTATATGGAAGACAAGACTGTACTGGTTTCTCTATTTATATTACGGCACATTTAAACCAAAACAAAGAGTGGTTGTGGTAATTACAAAGTTCAAAATGTTCCTTTTAGGATAATAAAAATAAGATTAAAGTCATCTTTGTCTGAACTACAGGGATTTTGCATCACACAATGTGGTGTTCGTACTTCTGTTTTAACACTTTTAAAAGCATTTCATTTAAGTTTAAATAATTATTCAGATGAGTAGGTAACAATGTTGATTCCCTAAATGTGATAGTTCAATAAAATAGTGAATATTTTGACATTTACTTTGAAATTGGCTGTGTGTTAGCTACAAAAACAACAATATTTGTATTATAATATATATCACTCTTAAAGTATAATTACTGTCACTGCCAGAAGACACTGGTCTGCACTGGAAGATTAACCATAGGGTGTTAAATAATATGAATAATTTAAATCAAGAGCCACCCATAGCTGGATAGCTAACGTTGAGTAATAGCTAGCAGTAGGTAGATAGCTAAGGTTCTGCACCGAGACCAAAAAGTTATTAAAAATGTCCTTATATGCAATTTTAAGACATGTTTGTACGTCATACTGTCAGTCGCTGATAGTATACAGTAAGGGTGTGAAAAGGTTTCTAAATAATGCTAAATTGTAAGAACAACTACAATTGTGATATTATGATGTAATTATAATATGATGATAATAATAGGCACTGTTCAACCAGGGTAAAAACAACGCTCTACACACTGCTTTTACACGTCTGTATACAAATGAAATCAATCCAGTGCGAGTGTTGCAGCCAAAACCAATATTTGGGATTCAAAGAGGCTTTTAGAGAGACGACCCTCAGCCCTCTCACAGCGAAGAGAGAAAACACGGTGAAAGCCTGCAGCTCTTTTTAAAAAGAAATACCAAAATACAGATATCTGCAGTAAATGCAACGTTAGAGTCCATCCGTTGTCTTTTACTAAGACCTGATGAGTTCTCCTTTACATCTTTACTCAACATCAGGAGGGTTTTTCATTGAGGTTAAGGAAACGTTGTAAGGAAAAGCCACAAGACCTGTTTTTCTTTACTTAATTAACAGTTAACGCTACGTTTGTTGCCGTTTCTGACATCGTCCGCACCCAATTCAGCTAAATAAACCTCTGCTTTGCTTTTCAACCTTAGCAAGAACAGAGAAACAGACGCAAGGTAAACAACCAAAGTAAAGACAGTGTCCTTATCATTTCCCATCTTCATCTGTTCACGGACCAGAATGGACCCAAATGCAGGAGAGCAAATGCCTTGATTCAAGATTTGATCCAGACAAGGTAAGGCAAAACAGAACAGAAGTCACCTATCACAACAAACAAGGATCCGACAAAGACTACCAGAAAACCAGGACTTAAAGACAAGCTGAAACTAAAGAGTGCATGAGATCAGCTGTACAGGAGGTCAGGTGATTGCAGGACTGATTGGAAACAGGGTGGATCTAATGAAGCCAGGAGAGACAAACAGAACATCAGACATGATGAGCCCTGATCTGCAAGTCTTAACGGTTAAATCCCACCCAAGTGTCTTTGGGCAAGGCACTTCAACCCCAAATTGCCCAATAGGCATGTAGTCTACAGTTTTGAAGTAAGCCAAATACCATGTCATGAGAAAAACAGAAAACAAAAACTAGGACCAAGGCATGTTCCAATACTCTGATATTTTCACTACGAAATGGCCGACTGGAATAAACAGTCCTATGTTTTCCGGTAACTTTTTAAATGACCAATACGGACTTTTGTGATGTTGATATTTTCTTGGGCAACACACTTAACCCCAGATTGCTCCTGGAGGCATTTCGTCTACAGTTTTGAAGTCTATGTTAGTCGCTTTGGATAAAAGCATCAGCTAGATATCATGTCATGAGAAAACAGGAAACAGAAACTAAAAAACTAGAACCAAGGCATGTTCCAATACTCTGATGTTTTACTACGACATGACCGACTGGAATTAAAGTAATAGGTGAGAAATAAGGGTTTTAATATGTGTGTCATAACAATGGCTACATCTACAGTAACCTTTAAAAGGACAAATACGGATTTTTGTGATGTTGAGGCAACACACTTAACCCCAGATTGCTCCTGGAGGCATTTAGTCTACAGTTTGAAGTCATCGCTTTGGATACAAGCATCAGCTAGATATCATGTCATGAGAAAACTTCAAAATAAAACATGAAACAGAATCTAGAAACTAGGATCAAGGCACGTTCTAATACTCTGATATGGATTAAAGTAATTGGTAAGAATTGTTTGGTCGCCCAGCTCAATTGGTAGAACTTGTGCTGGGACCATTTGCTGCATGTCACCCCATTTCAATTCTGTCTACACAATAAAGCCATTGTTTGCCCAAAAAACACTTAAATAAATTAAGAAATATGTGCGTTCAGATGTGTACCGTAACAATAACTTGTACATCCACTGTCCTACATTTTCTGGTCCCTTTATAAATGACAAACACAGACTTCTGCAGACCGCTTTTATGGCGAGTTACTTCCCACCTACACACTTGCAGAAACTATGTGACAGTTGTCTGATTTCTGAAGTCTTTGCGGTGCGTTCAAGTACCACTTCTTGTCCGAGACCCAGAACAATGACGAGACAACAGCCCGCTCTGTCAAATCCAGTTCTTTGAGGTTGTTCTGGTGTTTCAGGACTTCATCACTAGGATGTTCTTTTCCTCTCATGAGTCATTTCCTTACATTCCTCTCCTTGATTAAGGTAGCTTTAAACCAACGTGTGCAGCTCTTTTCTCCGACAGGTCGTATCTACTGTATCGATTGTTCACTTTGTTGAATGATGTGCTTTGAATACCGCAAGAAGAAGGATTGGAGAGGAAGTCAATACGCGAGAAACTCCCTCCCAGAAGGATTGGGATCAAACTACAGAAGCAGCTGTTGGATAGAAAACCCCTCAGACACCGAATCGCTGCAGAAACACTCATGAAGACGAGGCTTTAGAGAAACCTCACTTCTCTAAGCTTCAGGGAGGATGTCCGCTCGGCTGCTGCCAGAGAAACAGCTCATGCTTTGGTTCTCTGCAAATCCTCAGAGCATGCGCAGGCTTTAAAGCAAACACTGACACAACAAACACTCTTTAAAAACAAGGGAAAAGGATGCAGTTGTTGCCAGTTTCTCAGTGAAGATTCAACCCTTTGAGAATACTGTGTTGATGCATCGTTCGATCTACCCAGTCTCTTCAAAATCACATTCATTATTAAATAATCAGCGTTCGTATGAGTTTTGAACGCAATATGCTTCTCAATTAACATTTGAACAAAACAGGGAAACGTTCATTGTATAATAACTAGGGATGTAACAATACCAAAAACTCACGGTACGATAATATCGCGATAAAAAGTCCACGGTACGATATTTATCGCGATATTGAGAAATAAAGAAAAAAATTGTGATTTTTTTTTTTTTTTTACCTTGCATTTTTTTTCTTTATTAAATAATAAATCTGATTTGTACAGCATTTTAGTAGATAGTAGTATTTTACAGTGTCAACAATATAATAATCAGACCCTGCTATAGAATACATCAAGTTTCACTTTAGTTTTTCAAGTAACTCTAACTCTCTCGCTCACTCACTCACTCACTCACTCACTCACTCACTCACTCACTCACTCACTCACTCACTCACTCACTCACTCACTCACTCGCTCACTCGCTCAGCGTCATCAAGGTTATCTTTTAGGAATATGAGCAAGTCCACATTTCCAGGTAGAAGCTGGGATGTTTGGGCGTTTGCAAAATCCCCTGCTGTGGAAACAACTCTCTTGCTTGGTACTGATGTTGCTGGGACAGAGAGATATGCTTTGGCCATGGGTAACAGCAGTGGGTCAAACTGTGCATTGTCTCTCCACCTCTTCAACAACAATACAGTTGTTGCCAAGAAGGTGAGGCTTATTGACAGAGATATAGATATACTGTTGGTACTTGTCAGTGTCTCTAGGTGTGTACATGTAGCCCTGTAAATACCATGTCCTTTTGTGTTATCTGTTGTTTTATGTTCATGTTGTAACCTACTTGCTGCCATGTTGGACAGGTCTCCCTTGAAAAAGAGATTGATGATCTCAATGGGACCACCTGGTTAAATAAAGGTTTAAAACAATTTTTTATTAAAAAATAAATAAATAAATCCCAGTATATTTTGTCAGTCTCACGACGGTATTGAGACATTTATTTATCGCGATATTCGATATATCGTTACATCCCTAATAATATCTGTTCCTGGCAACTAACGCCTTTTTATTTATACGTTTTCCAAATGTAAGCACGTGATTGTGAGAAGAGGAATGTACATTTACTGAAGTATTGCACTTCATTGGACATTTTGAAGGAAATATTGAACTTTTTCCTTCATTTTAATTATCTTACAGTTTAAGTTAGGCTACAAATTGATATGTTTGCATAAAAAAGGTGTTTTAAATTGAATGAACCTGTTAAAATATGGGGTTTTTCTAAATTGAAGTGAACTGTTTGTACAATACATATATTTTGAGTGGATTTCTATTCTAACTTCTTGCAATTTGAAGTTTGTTCGTGGTTTTTTTTCTCCACTGTGTACTTTCACATATAATTCTTACGTTTTGCTAATTATATTAACCCTAGTCAATTTTCATCTTTACCATTCAGTACTTTTACTTGTAACAGAGTTTTCTACAGTGTAGTATTAACACTTTTACTCAACAAAAGGATCTCCATCTCTGGTTTTGGAAATAGGAAGAAACGTGCCTTGACTTTTGTTGAATTTAATTAGCAGAACGCACCATGTTTTCTTAGCCTTTTAAAAGTCAACAAAACCTGGAACAAAAGCGGACCATGGGCTCTGTTGTTCAGTCTGGTTCTGCGTGTCCATGCAGACAGAAGCTTGGATAATCAGTTAAGTGAAGCAGAGAGTTAAATCAACAGGAATCTCAGTGTCTGATTGCTCTCTGCGCTGACATACATGCTACGTGAATTAGCTTACATATGCTTAATGCTGCAAAGAGGCACCCTTATACTTCCTCTGGGATCAAACAGCTCCACTCTCTTTAATGAAAACAATGAGCCAATACATTAGATTATATGGGCGTCATGCACGCCTATCACTCAGGCAAAAGCCCTAATCCGTCCTGAACAACTGGAGCCAACAGCTGCACACTTCCTGAAGGCACCGTGACATGGAGCCGAGGAGGAGGAGGTCAGGCCATTATTCACACCAGGAGATAGACTCAATCATGCATACCTCACTTTCTGCAGAAACACACTTCTTATCTGGTTAAATAATGAATGATTCATGAGGTCTTAAGAATCAGGAGAGGGACAAGTATTCAGTCAGTTAAGATAAACATGATGTGTGGAATTAAATGTCTGGATGTACACAAGTCTTATTTTTGTATTGATTTAGAGATAGAGATTAAGATGAATGGAAATCTATTTTCTATTTAGCCTTAGCGCTATGTTAGCTCATCTCTGGTTAGCTATCAAATTTCAGCTCTTTCAATTAAAAGGTTTACTTAAGGTTTAACAGAAGTTTAAGAAGTATTCAGATCCTTAACTTAAAGGGTCCCCATGCTGACGTTCAGGTGTATATCAGTATGTAGTGTCTCTACTTTAAAGAGTCCTCTCCTGCTGATGTTCAGGTGTATATCAGTATCTAGTGTCTCTACTTTAAAGAGTCCTCTCCTGCTGATGTTCAGGTGTATATCAGTATGTAGTGTCTCTACTTTAAAGAGTCCTCTCCTGTTGATGTTCAGGTGTATATCAGTATGTAGTGTCTCTACTTTAAAGAGTCCTCTCCTGCTGATGTTCAGGTGTATATCAGTATGTAGTGTCTATACTTTAAAGAGTCCTCTCCTGCTGATGTTCAGTTGTATATCAGTATGTAGTGTCTCTACTTTAAAGAGTCCTCTCCTGCTGATGTTCAGGTGTATATCAGTATGTAGAGTCTCTACTTTAAAGAGTCCTCTCCTGCTGATGTTCAGGTGTATATCAGTATGTAGTGTCTCTACTTTAAAGAGTCCTCTCCTGCTGATGTTCAGGTGTATATCAGTATGTAGTGTCTCTACTTTAAAGAGTCCTCTCCTGCTGATGTTCAGGTGTATATCAGTATGTAGTGTCTCTACTTTAAAGAGTCCTCTCCTGCTGATGTTCAGGTGTATATCAGTATGTAGTGTCTCTACTTTAAAGAGTCCTCTCCTGCTGATGTTCAGGTGTATATCAGTATGTAGAGTCTCTACTTTAAAGAGTCCTCTCCTGCTGATGTTCAGGTGTATATCAGTATGTAGTGTCTCTACTTTAAAGAGTCCTCTCCTGCTGATGTTCAGGTGTATATCAGTATGTAGTGTCTCTACTTTAAAGAGTCCTCTCCTGCTGATGCTCAGGTGTATATCAGTATGTAGTGTCTCTACTTTAAAGAGTCCTCTCCTGCTGATGTTCAGGTCTATATCAGTATGTAGTGTCTCTACTTTAAAGAGTCCTCTCCTGCTGATGTTCAGGTGTATATCAGTATGTAGTGTCTCTACTTTAAAGAGTCCTCTCCTGCTGATGTTCAGGTGTATATCAGTATGTAGTGTCTCTACTTTAAAGAGTCCTCTCCTGCTGATGTTCAGGTGTATATCAGTATGTAGTGTCTCTACTTTAAAGAGTCCTCTCCTGCTGATGTTCAGGTGTATATCAGTATGTAGTGTCTCTACTTTAAAGAGTCCTCTCCTGTTGATGTTCAGGAGTATATCAGTATGTAGTGTCTCTACTTTAAAGAGTCCTCTCCTGCTGATGTTCAGGTATATATCAGTATGTCGTGTCTCTACTTTAAAGAGTCCTCTCCTGCTGATGTTCAGGTGTATATCAGTATGTAGTGTCTCTACTTTAAAGAGTCCTCTCCTGCTGATGTTCAGGTGTATATCAGTATGTAGTGTATCTACTTTAAAGAGTCCTCTCCTGCTGATGTTCAGGTGTATATCAGTATGTAATGTCTCTACTTTAAAGAGTCCTCTCCTGCTGATGTTCAGGTGTATATCAGTATGTAGTGTCTCTACTTTAAAGAGTCCTCTCCTGCTGATGTTCAGGTGTATATCAGTATGTAGTGTCTCTACTTTAAAGAGTCCTCTCCTGCTGATGTTCAGGTGAAGTAAACAAAGAGTTCAATAGAGGCGTTTCAGGCGTATACTCTATAGATAGTAATTTATGTTCATATTGAAGTGTAGATTCATTGTTATGCAGGATGACCTTGTGGTCAAAACATATTTGAATATCTCATTTATCAGATTGGCACTTTGAGTTATTTCCTTTAATTAAATGTTTCATTCTTAATTTAATTTTAGAATATCAATACATCTATATACAGTAAATCACAATGAGTAATGGATTGAATTGATTTACATAAAAACAACAACGGTCATGTGCAAATCAAAAGTATGGTTTTCAATATAATATTCACTCAAGGCATTATTTAAAATAGTAAAACATCGAATGTCAAAAACTATTTTCTTAAAAATGTAAATATTGTTGTTTTTGGCGCCACCTATGGCCATTAGAAGTATTTGCAGGAATGTTTTTGCATCCAAATCAAATGTAAGGGCTTTCTTCATTGTACCCATGCAGCTCAGGGTTTGGGTTTTAATAGGTTTGGACAACAGCAGAGCTTTATGTCCCAGAGGAATAAGATACACAAGGCTTTGTTTGGATAATACCTGTTAGTGGAACCAATTCACTGCGGATTAGGGACTTTTTAAATGGGATTTACTGACAATAAGGACAATTAAGAGTCTCAACAACATTTAAAAGGCAATTAGGACATAAGCCATTTTATTTTAAGGGATATGTCCCCAAAGCTAATGTTGCCAGGATTTCACCAAAACATTACTTTTCCTTGGAGACTGGTTTAAGAGTTAGAGTTTAAGAACGTGCTGTAGTTCCTTTATAGCCCAGCATTAGCCTCCTTTAGCTTAGCGGTGGTGACGTGAAGTCATGTGACCGTGCTGTAGTTCCTTTATAGCCCAACATTAGCCTCCTTTAGCTTAGCGGTGGTGACGTGAAGTCATGTGACCGTGCTGTAGTTCCTTTATAGCCCAACATTAGCCTTTAGCTTAGCGGTGGTGACGTGAAGTCATGTGACCGTGCTGTAGTTCCTTTATAGCCCAACATTAGCCACCTTTAGCTTAGCGGTGGTGACGTGAAGTCATGTGACCGTGCTGTAGTTCCTTTATAGCCCAACATTAGCCACCTTTAGCTTAGCGGTGGTGACGTGAAGTCATGTGACCGTGCTGTAGTTCCTTTATAGCCCAACATTAGCCTTTAGCTTAGCGGTGGTGACGTGAAGTCATGTGACCGTGCTGTAGTTCCTTTATAGCCCAACATTAGCCACCTTTAGCTTAGCGGTGGTGACGTGAAGTCATGTGACCGTGCTGTAGTTCCTTTATAGCCCAACATTAGCCTTTAGCTTAGCGGTGGTGAGGTAAAGTCATGTGACCGTGCTGTAGTTCCTTTATAGCCCAACATTAGCCACCTTTAGCTTAGCGGTGGTGACGTGAAGTCATGTGACCGTGCTGTAGTTCCTTTATAGCCCAACATTAGCCACCTTTAGCTTAGCGGTGGTGACGTGAAGTCATGTGACCGTGCTGTAGTTCCTTTATAGCCTAACGTTAGCTTTTGACTTCAGAAATCATAAAGTGGTGTTAATATATGGAGATTATCCTGCTGAACTAATCGTACAAGTATAATAAATGTTAGTTTGACAAAAATCACATAGAGAAATCTCATTGGCTTTTTTGCCAACTGGAGCCCTTGCAATGCCAACTTCTGGGTTGGACTACAAAAATACATCATCACTACGTTGCTAACTAGTTAGCTTATATTGTTGATATAACTTAACTATATAAACCAATGTGACTTCCTGTCAAAATGAACAAACTTTTCAAAGTGTATTCACAGTGTACGACACATGGCAGTATTCTATATGAAGTATCAAGGCACGTGTTTGGCTAAAAGGATTTCATAAATGGCATAAAACACACAAGCATCCGTCTCCTTTCTGCTCTGTAAATGTCTCCGTAAAAGCTCTGATTTAATGCCCGGACTACTTTCCCGTCCTGTAACACAACATGTCCATCACACTGATGAACCCTGATCAATAACAAGCTCGGTGTACAATACATCAGACGAGCTAAATGTGGGGCTTTCTCCTCGTACTTTATTTCCATGCAGGAGATGCTTTTAGCCACAAATTGTGTTCAAGTAAGTGCCCTTCAAGGCCCATTAGGGAGGGGTCAGTTTGGAGCTCTATCACAAAAACCCTAATCCAAAAACAGACGGATTTGCTGCATCTCCAGAGGAGGTGAGGATTAAATGTCGGTAACCCAATTAAGACGGGGCTGATGGAGTAAAAAACAGGGATTTAAGGAGAAAAAGAGGTTTAATGTTGCTTCTCCTGTTGCGAGATGCGACATAGTTTAGGTTTAATTCAGTCTGAAGGTAATCTATCAGAAAACATTATGTCTGCCTTTGGTTGGGAAATAATGGATTTACACACTTAATTCTTATCTTTTTTATTCTTAATGGATTAAAAAGATCTATTTTTGTACGTCTAATTAATGTCCTGTCAACCGGTTCATCTGTTTTTGACAAATTAGCTGCTAAAGTCTCACCTTATGTGCCCTTATTTATCTTAAACCTGTCGTCATAAAGTACATTTACACTCCGGAAAAAGGTTAATTACAACAACATCTAAAATACATTTGAATTATCCGCAAATATCAAATTTCTCCATTTTCGAACAATTTAGAATTAAAAAGATTGACTAATTATGTATTTTTTATTATGTAAAGTATTTGTTTAATCAGCAACATTATATACATTGTACTTAATGCATAAAATGAAAATTAATTACTTTTATCTCTCAAAAATCTGCTGGCTGGTTCAAATTATAACAAAACATCATATTTAAAAATCTGAATTTGTAAAGCAACCAAAGCGTCAAATAGATATAGTGAAGTAAAAAGTACAATATTTCAGTATAAAGTGGCATTGCATGGAAATACTGAAGTACAAGTATCTCAAGTTGAACTTAAGTACAGTATATTTGTACCACAGCTGAAAACAGCCTCTTCTCTCACTCGTTTCTGTTATTGTCCTGATGAAGAACTGCGCACTGCAGGAACATCTCATTGAAGGGCTGTGGTTTGAGGTTTCTTCAGATGTTTAGAAACATTTTAGATGTTAGATTTAACAGTCTTGTTAAATCTTTAATAACTTATCCAGACTGTGTGTGCACCAAGTACTCTGACAAATACTCAAATAAAGTAGTAATACCACAGTGTAGAAGTAATCTATTACAAGTGTATAACCTGCATTCAGAACTCATAGCCAACTTCAGAAAAATATGTTATTAAATCATGATTATTAATGAATTATTATTAATGCATTAATGTGTTGTTCCAGCTGCTAAAGGAGGGGTTTTTAAACTGTTTTTATATAAAACAATTCCAGGTTTCTCATGAATTTCATAACGGAATCAACACATAGTATTAAGCTCTTATAAACATCATCTTTTATATTATTAATCTAAATCAGAAACGTATCAGATACCCTTTAGATTCAGTGGATTAGAAGTATAAAGTAGCAGGAAATACTCAAGTATAGTAAAAGTGCAGTAATAGAGTAAATGTACACAGTTACTTTCCACCACTAGTGGCATGCCTTTAGAATAAAAACATGCGTCACATGCGTGCACATACCGTGCGTCAATCAGTGCTAATTAGTTATTAAATGCACATTTGAAGGGTTAGCCACGGCTACACTTACACAAATACAAGCTAATGTGAAGAGAAGTTTCTATTTAGCGTAAATTCAGCATGATATAATCCCACTGTAGCGTTCAAGTGCACGGCTGAAGCGAAATGTGTGGAGATCATGAACTAAAAAACAATTATTTCGGAGAAAACTGTGCTATATTAGCTTAAAAACATTACTTTTATTTACATTTAGCGGGAATTAAACAAGAGAATATCCCACTGTAGCGTTCAAGTGCACTGCTGACGAGAATAAAAAGAAGACAATTGACTAAAAAAACACTTCTTTTCATACAAACTGTGCTTTAGAAGCTTAAAAACATTATTTTTCAACGCAATTGTGCATCCGCGAAAAGCCACATGTTGTGTTTGTCATTCAAAATGAACGTCTTGCACTCAAACTTCTGTCGCTTAGAGTAAAAAATACAACAAAAAAATGGCGTGTTTATATTTTATTAAATATAGTTAGTACTCACCACTGTGGTGAAGGAGGGTGAGGAAGAGGAGAGGGAGAAGAAGAAGAGTTTTCTGCAGATGAAGAGGAGACATGTTCGCGGTCGTATCCAGTCCGAAATAACGAGGGAGAGAAGTTACAGCCGGAGGAGACTGAAGGGGAGGAGGCTCAATTAAAGTCTGGAGGAGTGTGTGTGCGTGTGTGTGTGTGTGTGTGTGTGTGTGTGTGTGTGTGTGTGGTTGTGTGTGTGTGTGTGTGTGTGTGTGTGTGTGTGTGTGTGTGTGTGTGTGTGTGTGTGTGTGTGTGTGGGTGTGTGGGTGTGTGTGTGCGTGTGTGTGTGGGTGTGTGTGTGTGTGCGCGCGCGCGTGGGTGTGTGTGTGTGGTTGACAGCTTATCCGTGTTTTCTCCTGACACAAACTCGAGTTTTTTTCCCTCAACGTCAACAAAACAAGCGCACCTTATATCACTAACCCTTTGTTACAAGCAGTACATTAATACTAAGTCCTGCATTTAAAATCTCACTTGAATAAATGCAGACATTTTTACTGGCATCGAAATAAACTTAAAGTACCATAAGTTTAAGCATGTGTTATGCGTTATACATGAGTATTAGCATCAGAACAGTTAATAGATAAAGATATGCATTCACAATATCACCTATTCTACGTTCAGGTATATATCAGTATGTAGTGTCTCTACTTTAAAGAGTCCTCTCCTGCTGATGTTCAGGTGTATATCAGTATGTAGTGTCTCTACTTTAAAGAGTCCTCTCCTGCTGATGTTCAGGTGTATATCAGTATGTAGTGTCTCTACTTTAAAGAGTCCTCTCCTGCTGATGTTCAGGTGTATATCAGTATGTAGTGTCTCTACTTTAAAGAGTCCTCTCCTGCTGATGTTCAGGTGTATATCAGTATGTAGTGTCTCTACTTTAAAGAGTCCTCTCCTGCTGATGTTCAGGTGTATATCAGTATGTAGTGTCTCTACTTTAAAGAGTCCTCTCCTGCTGATGTTCAGGTGTATATCAGTATGTAGTGTCTCTACTTTAAAGAGTCCTCTCCTGCTGATGTTCAGGTGTATATCAGTATGTAGTGTCTCTACTTTAAAGAGTCCTCTCCTGCTGATGTTCAGGTGTATATCAGTATGTAGTGTCTCTACTTTAAAGAGTCCTCTCCTGCTGATGTTCAGGTGTATATCAGTCTGTAGTGTCTCTACTTTAAAGAGTCCTCTCCTGCTGATGTTCAGGTGTATATCAGTATGTAGTGTCTCTACTTTAAAGAGTCCTCTCTTGCTGATGTTCAGGTGTATATCAGTATGTAGTGTCTCTACTTTAAAGAGTCCTCTCCTGCTGATGTTCAGGTGTATATCAGTATGTAGTGTCTCTACTTTAAAGAGTCCTCTCCTGCTGATGTTCAGGTGTATATCAGTATGTAGTGTCTCTACTTTAAAGAGTCCTCTCCTGCTGATGTTCAGGTGTATATCAGTATGTAGTGTCTCTACTTTAAAGAGTCCTCTCCTGCTGATGTTCAGGTGTATATCAGTATGTAGTGTCTCTACTTTAAAGAGTCCTCTCCTGCTGATGTTCAGGTGTATATCAGTATGTAGTGTCTCTACTTTAAAGAGTCCTCTCCTGCTGATGTTCAGGTGTATATCAGTATGTAGTGTCTCTACTTTAAAGAGTCCTCTCCTGCTGATGTTCAGGTGTATATCAGTATGTAGTGTCTCTACTTTAAAGAGTCCTCTCCTGCTGATGTTCAGGTGTATATCAGTATGTAGTGTCTCTACTTTAAAGAGTCCTCTCCTGCTGATGTTCAGGTGTATATCAGTATGTAGTGTCTCTACTTTAAAGAGTCCTCTCCTGCTGATGTTCAGGTGTATATCAGTCTGTAGTGTCTCTACTTTAAAGAGTCCTCTCCTGCTGATGTTCAGGTGTATATCAGTATGTAGTGTCTCTACTTTAAAGAGTCCTCTCTTGCTGATGTTCAGGTGTATATCAGTATGTAGTGTCTCTACTTTAAAGAGTCCTCTCCTGCTGATGTTCAGGTGTATATCAGTATGTAGTGTCTCTACTTTAAAGAGTCCTCTCCTGCTGATGTTCAGGTGTATATCAGTATGTAGTGTCTCTACTTTAAAGAGTCCTCTCCTGCTGATGTTCAGGTGTATATCAGTATGTAGTGTCTCTACTTTAAAGAGTCCTCTCCTGCTGATGTTCAGGTGTATATCAGTATGTAGTGTCTCTACTTTAAAGAGTCCTCTCCTGCTGATGTTCAGGTGTATATCAGTATGTAGTGTCTCTACTTTAAAGAGTCCTCTCCTGCTGATGTTCAGGTGTATATCAGTATGTAGTGTCTCTACTTTAAAGAGTCCTCTCCTGCTGATGTTCAGGTGTATATCAGTATGTAGTGTTTCTACTTTAAAGAGTCCTCTCCTGCTGATGTTCAGGTATATATCAGTGTGTAGTGTCTCTACTTTAAAGAGTCCTCTCCTGCTGATGTTCAGGTGTATATCAGTGTGTAGTGTCTCTACTTTAAAGAGTCCTCTCCTGCTGATGTTCAGGTGTATATCAGTATGTAGTGTCTCTACTTTAAAGAGTCCTCTCCTGCTGATGTTCAGGTGTATATCAGTGTGTAGTGTCTCTACTTTAAAGAGTCCTCTCCTGCTGATGTTCAGGTGTATATCAGTGTGTAGTGTCTCTACTTTAAAGAGTCCTCTCCTGCTGATGTTTAGGTGTAACTACAGGGGTCCCTCAGGGCTCTGTTCTTGGTCCCCTCCTCTTCTCCTTGTACACAAACTCGCTCGAATCAGTCATTAGCCCGCATGGTTTTTCATACCACTGCTACGCTGACGACACCCAATTAATTCTGTCCTTTCCCCGCTCAGAGACCCAGGTCGTCGCACGCATCTCTGCTTGTCTAGCTGACATCTCTCAGTGGATGTCTGCTCATCACCTCAAGCTCAACCTTGACAAGACTGAGCTGCTCTTCCTTCCGGGAAAAGATTGTCCCACTCTTGACCTAACAATCAAAATCGGTACCTCTGTTGTTTCCCCGACTCAGACTGCAAGGAATCTGGGTGTGACCCTAGATAACAACCTGTCCTTCACTGCAAACATCGCTGCTACAACCCGTTGCTGCAGATACACGCTTTACAACATCAGGAGGATACGTCCCCATCTGACTCAGAAAGCGACTCGGGTTCTGGTCCAGGCTCTCGTCATCTCACGCCTAGACTACTGCAACTCCCTCCTGGCTGGTCTACCTGCATGTGCCATCCGACCTCTGCAGCTCATCCAGAATGCAGCGGCTCGTCTGGTCTTCAACCTTCCTAAATTCTCCCACACCACTCCGCTCCTCCGCTCCCTTCACTGGCTTCCGGTAACTGCTAGAATCCACTTCAAGACACTGGTACTTGCTTACCATGCTGCGAATGGATCTGGCCCTTCGTACATCCAGGACATGGTTAAACCGTACATCCCCAGCGCGTGCACTACGCTCTGCATCAGCCAAACGACTCGCTGCGCCCTCGCTGCGAAGGGGACCCAAGTTCCCATCGGCGAAAACACGTGGGTTTGCTGTCCTGGCTCCAAGATGGTGGAATGAGCTCCCCATTGACATCAGGACAGCAGAAAGCTTGCACATCTTCCGGCGCAGACTGAAAACTCATCTCTTTCGACTCCACTTCGAGCGTTAGAACTATTAACAAAGCACTTATATACTAATAAAGGACTGGCTTATCTAAAGCCAGTTGAGTAGCACTTGAAATGTTTGGCTCTATGAAACCTGATGTACTTTATGATTCTGTTTTCTTCAAGGTTGTGTCTTCTGGTCGAATGTACTTATTGTAAGTCGCTTTGGATAAAAGCGTCAGCTAAATGTAATGTAATGTAATGTAATGTAATGTAATGTATGTAGTGTCTTTACTTTAAATAGTGCTCTGATTGGTTAGCTATGCAGGCTCTGTTGTGATTGGTCGACTGCTTCTACTTAGGTTTCATTACTTTTACATATAATGGAGTATTTTCAGACCCCAGTATTTATTGAAGGATGTTCTCACTGAAAGCAGCAGCTGCTCTTTCATATCAGAAATATTTAGTTTGGATTTCAGCCAATTTATCTTTTAGGAAACCGTCTCTCTGAAATCTGAGAGACGTGATTTTAACCAGACTCACTTTACTGATGCTCTGTTATTAAAGTGTGATGAGCCTTTACCACAGTAAAAGTACAAAAACACAGCGGTGGGAGAAGTACTCAGATCTTGAGTAAAAGTAGAAGTACTCAGATCTTGTACTTGAGTAAAAGTAGAAGTACTCAGATCTTGTACTTGAGTAAAAGTAGAAGTACTCAGATCTTGTACTTGAGTAAAAGTAGAAGTACTCAGATATTGTACTTGAGTAAAAGTAGAAGTACTCAGATATTGTACTTGAGTAAAAGTAGAAGTACTCAGATCTTGTACTTGAGTGAAAGTAGAAGTACTCAGACCTTGTACTTGAGAATACAATACTTTAAATACTTTAAAAAGTGGAAAAGTGAATTAACAATTACAAATAAAATGTAATATCAATCTATATTAAATATTATATCAATTATAACAAATACAAACAAAACAATATAAGATATTATGGACAATTAAAATAAAAAGTCAAAAATACAAAAGGACCCCATAGTGCTGTGGTTGTGATGTGTTCAGGAGGCCTGGAGCTTGGTGCTCGGATGTAAACCCGACATGAGGCCGAACGCTGGGTTCCTGCAGCAGCTGGAGGCCTGGGAGCTGCACCTCACGGGGAGGAGAGAGACCGACACCTCACTGCTGTAAATAAACCAAGGATACAACAACAATGATTTCATGCTATTTTCAACATTGTACAAGCGAGAAATTAGAGTTATAGAGGATGCGTGGGGGTGATTCTTAAACTACATTAAGATAATAATACTTATATTTTGTGTAATATTTATTAAAGTAAATTATCTGAGAATTAAAACAGCCTTTTAGTGGAAGTTAGGATTTAATGAAATAAAAAAACTGCAGAAACTGAATCTCAGCTTTAAAGGTCCCGTGTCACGGCCATCTCTACTGATCATAGTTCCATCGCTGAGGTCGACTAGAATAGATTCACATTGTTCAATGTTCCAAACTCACAGTGGTTTCTCACAGCATCTCTGTAAAGTGTGTGTATTCACTCTCTGTCCTACACGGCTTGTTGGAGCTCCTGCCCCCCCCCCCCCCCCCTCCCTGTGAGCCCACTGTGCTCTGATTGGTCGGGACGTTGCGAGGAGCGGACAGGTTTCCGGGTCGGCGATACAGGAGAACAAGCGAAACTCATCCTGAGCACACAAACACTCACAGCCGAAGTAAAAACAATAAGTGTGGCTTGATATTGAGTAAAAGGTTTATAACGCTGTGAGTCAATGGGTCTACGGAGAGCATTCCTCCGCCATCCCAACTCGTCTATTACCAGCATCCAGGGAGCTCTATGCAAGTCAATGGGACTCCCTGTTAGTTAGCCAAGGGATCCTGGTGTGTGAGGGGCTCCAAGGATTGGTCCATTTGGGCCAATCCGGTCCTTTGCTGTTGATCTGGGTGTTCACACGTCACAGAACCCAGGAAGCAAACCATGGAAAACTGAAGTTACCTACTGTAACTCCAGCTTCTATGAGTATAGGCGTAGCCCTCTAAGGCTATCGCTATTGGGTAATGTGCTGCGCACCCTTAGAGGGTGAAGCCATATACAAAATAGAATGAGAAATGTCCAACGAGGCGTTCTGGGGCAGCACAGACAGGTCTTCTCTGTGTTAGAGTTTTACTCGCTACAGGGTGCACTTTGAGGGTTTGTGACTCTGCAGACCGTTTACATGCAGAAGCTACAGAACACACAAGGGACGGGTAGTGATGAAATGAGAAAGGGCCAGGGTAGTGTATTTTAAAGAGGAAGTTTAAAGGTCCTAGCTGCTGATTGGCTGAATGGTGACATCTGATTGGACCAACCAGTTGCAGTCAAGCACGCAGACGTGGAGTAAAGTGCGTCATCGTTAGCTATGAGGAAACCGGATGTTTATACGTGGCAGTAAAAGTACAAAAACACAGCGGTGGGAGAAGTACTCAGATCTTGAGTAAAAGTAGAAGTACTCAGATCTTGTACTTGAGTAAAAGTAGAAGTACTCAGATCTTGTACTTGAGTAAAAGTAGAAGTACTCAGATCTTGTACTTTGTAAAAGTAGAAGTACTCAGATCTTGTACTTGAGTAAAAGTAGAAGTACTCAGATCTTGAGTAAAAGTAGAAGTACTCAGATCTTGTACTTGAGTAGAAGTACTCAGATCTTGTACTTGAGTAAAAGTAGAAGTACTCAGATCATGTACTTTGTAAAAGTAGAAGTACTCAGATCTTGTACTTCAGTAAAAGTAGAAGTACTCAGATCTTGAGTAAAAGTAGAAGTACTCAGATCTTGTACTTGAGTAACAGCAGAAGTACTCAGATCTTGTACTTGAGTAACAGCAGAAGTACTCAGATCTTGTACATGAGTAAAAGTAGAAGTACTCGGATCTTGTACTTGAGTAAAGTAGAAGTACTCAGATCTTGTATTTGAGTAAAAGTAGAAGTACTCAGATCTTGTACTGTTGTACACAAACACAGTTATGATACACAAATGATTCATCTTTATTTACCTTTTCGTAATACAGTATATTGGCTCATTTAACCTCTACCTCAAACAGACATTTGAGTTGCTTAATTTTTAAATAGAATAAAAAAAAATATATAAAAAACTCTAAATTAAAATAATAATACAAACATAACTGAAATAAATAAAGTAAAAAGAATAACCATGTATTACCAGTATTAATAGAAGTAATAAATGATGGTAGTTTAGCAAAATAAAACTCTAGTCTCTAGTTAACAGGAGCGAGTCGCCTGGTGTCTCTGCAGCTCAGAGTCAGGTTTGAGTTATGGGGTCAGAGAGTCGGGGCGCCGGCACAGAGGGGGGGGGGGGGGCATTTTTAAAAGGCACAGCGTGAATTTCCGACAAGTTATGGTGTCTGTGTGGCAGGTGAAGAGGAGGAGGAGGAAGAGGAGGAGGAAGAGGAGACACCTGTCAGGAAGCAGCACATGTGTTTAACCCCCACTGGTGAAATGACTCACGATAAAAGACAACAATGAAAACTGTACGGCAAAACGTTGATTTGTCTATAAAGATATTTAGTTCAGTTATTTTCCAACTGAAGGAGATTTGCGGCAGAAAACACCAAATCCAATCCAACTTTAAAACCTCCAGACCAAACAAAGGTAAGAAGAACTCAAAGTAAACAATAAAAACAGCCATACATTAAAAACAATATAACTTTAAAAGCAATACAGAGTGCAGAACGCTGAGGAGAAGAGGGGGGGATTTCAGGAAGTCATTTCAGTTCTTTGGGGTTAAATAAGAGGGGCAGGGTTACGGGTGGGAAATCACTACATTTGAGATTAAGAAGAAACAAAAGTAAGTGAGCTTTATTTTGAATAATTATGAGGGTCCTATTTTTATTTGTTTTAGATTTTATGCCTTGTTTTTTTATACATTTTTAGTTTTTTTTCTTTTTTTAATTTATTTTAGATTTCTGATTTAAAGGTCACCTATCATGCTATCTTTAGGCAACAGCACAGGTCTCAGATATATATAAATATATAAACATGTCTATGAAGTGTTTTGCTCCAAACACCAAACAGATCATTCTAGCCATGCCTCATGTCCCTCTATTTCACTTCCTGTTTCAAAAGTGCTGATTTGGGGATAAAGCTTTAAAGCGGAGGGGGCTGAGCTCATGCGGGACCCGGCAGCTACCGTCTAAACTAAATGCTGCCGTGATGAAACGCCATATCATGGATTATCAAGGATTCTCTCTGAAACAGTTTGGAGCTCAAAGGCTTTCTCTCTTGCCGGTTATACCACAAGGTGAGTTCCTTTTTACTTCCTGCTTCTTCACACACATGCTCTCCAGTACAGGTTAGCTCTGAGTGTTAGCATGCTAATGTAAACACCGACCATATTACGTCCAAAACAGTCGGGCATTGTTTCTGATAGCAACGTTTCTGATTGGGCCGTGGGTCCACATTTCAGATATTACGTCATATCGGACGCAAATCTGGATCAGCTCCGTTGATCCCCGTTTTTAGAGATTTGGGTACGGAGGAAAAGAGAGAGGGTTTATTTCCTGACCCTTTGAGAGTCTCCTGACACACCGGGGACCAGAGGTCGCGTTAACCGAATATTTTCCGTTTATGACGGATTTTTTTTAACAATGACGGACAAATCTGAAAGCAGTCCGTCATTTTGACAGATTAGAACAAACTCGGAACAGCGCCAAAGTTTCCCCGCAGCGAGGCTCCGGTGTTATGCCGTGTTATGCCGTGTTATGCATGCCCTCCAAAAAGGAAATCATACCGTTTCCAAACCTAACTTTGCCGTACAAATCATTTAAATGTCTGTGAGTTTTGGCTTTACGCTGTGCTCCCCCCCCCCCCCAGAGTTGTGTAAAGGCCGACGGGTAATTCTGGATTTTGACGGAAGTTTTACGATCCTGTCTAGCGCAACCTCTGCCGGGGACACATGTTGATGTAGAGAAGACATCACAAAGTGCATTTTGCACGATAGGTCCCCTTTAAAGAAAATATTTTGAAGGTTTTTATTATTTAATTGTAAATGTTCCTCTCTCATTATTTTTGAATAATTCTGATGGGTTTTATTTATTGTAGATTTTCTGGGTTATATGTATTTTACTATAAGTACTTTTCCTCAGTAGTATTACTTTTGCTTTTTACTTCAGTCAAGGATCACAATTCTTAAAAGTAACTAGTCCTCACTGTGGGGGAAACTTCTGAAGCAATTGGAGTCAGGACTCAAAGAGAGACACGATGGAGCTTCGGCACGTGTGGTCACGGGTTGACCACACGGTTGATATGCCACAATCAATGAAGAACTCTCCTGCAGCTCCAGGTTTGAACTAGAGAGTGTAATAATCAACATTATTTATCAGTGAGACTAAAGCAATATGGACCCTGAATCTAACTAGAGCTGTCGTCCATAGGAAAGAACGTGCGCCAGTGAACCTACGTCCCTAAAAAGAAGGGCTTCTAGATGTTCCTGAACAATAAACTATCTCATGTCGGCTTGTGCTCGGTCATAAGCTGCAACAACAATGCGCCCAAGCTGCCCCTCCTAAAGAGAGATAGCAGCCGTAGACCTGTGCCGTGGGAAAGAGACAGTGAAAAGAGAAAATGATGAACTGTGTCAAAGGTTGAATACCTAAGCAAACTATTCCCCAACACTCACTTGGTTTGGAAAATGCCTACAGACACAGAAAACCGTATATTTGTGAGGTGATATTGAAGTAAACATCCATATGTTTTGTTTGGTTGCTCTTCTGATGTTTGCCACCGTTAAGAATTCTGGGAAATGTAGTTTTAGACCAAATTGTTTTTACCCCAGTTATCACAAAACACAACTAGGAAGCATTTCATCTTCAAATGTTGGATTTGATCATTAAATAACTACTTTCTTTGTTTAATAATCCAATTATTTCACATTTTCGCTGTTTCTAAGTCTCTGAGAAACTCTTAGTTACAGTCACATGATACAAAGTTAAATAATGGCTGTAAAACATGTGTTTCTGCAAAAAGACTGATGCTAACGTACCCCTTCAAACGTTGTGTTCATCATTTAGCATGAAAGACACATAAGAAATACATATGTCCACTTTATGACCAAAACACACCACATTTCTTTTAAGTTTGGGGACACAGTAAACAGTCCAATGGTTCAAATACGCAGAAAGTAAAACAGATATTTTAGTCACTTTTGTTGGTCAAATTCCAAAAGCAGTGGATCTGCCAGACACGTGATCGATCCAGCAGAGAGACTGAGTATTTATAAAAGAAGTGAAGGTTTAAAAACGTACAGGCAGGTAGAGGAGAAGCTCCATGTCCAGGTGACCAGGAAGTGAAACAGGAAGTGAGCAGCTGATTGGAGGATATAGAAACAGGTGGTCAGAAATGAGTCATGTGACAGGTGGACAGGTGGACAGGTGGACAGGTGGGAAAGGTGGACAGGTGGACAGGTGGGAAAGGTGGACAGGTGGACAGGTGGTCAGGTGGACAGGTGGACAGGTGGACAGGTGGTCAGGTGGACAGGTGGACAGGTGGACAGGTGGACAGGTGGTCAGGTGGACAGGTGGGAAAGGTGGACAGGTGGACAGGTGGGAAAGGTGGACAGGTGGACAGGTGGAAAGGTGGACAGGTGGACAGGTGGACAGGTGGGAAAGGTGGACAGGTGGACAGGTGGGAAAGGTCTGAGGGATGGAGGATGAAGGAAGTTTGGGGAAAGAAGAGACAAATCGAGTAAATTCAAACTGTGTATTTGATGCTTCAACAGCTCACCTGGTGGAGCCACAACTAAACCCGATGTGTTCGAATCACACCTGGGACTTTAATTTAACGTCTCTGTCTCTCTCTGTAATACAGGCCGGAAGTAGATTTCCTAATTTAAAACAACAACGTAGAGAAGATCCTAAATAAATATTGGCAGCAGTAACTCGATTTTGTTCAACTTCAGCATCCATGACCCTGCAGCCTGCTACACACACACACACACACACACACACACACACACACACACACACACACACACACACACACACACACACACACACACACACACACACACACACACACACACACACACACACACACACACACACGCACACACACACACACACACAAACACACACACACACACACATCCACACACACACACTCACACACACACAAACACACACACACACACACACACACATACCATGTATACATCACTTCAGGGGACATTACATTGACTTACATGCATTTCCTGGAGACTTATCCTAACCTTAACCATAACCAACACATGCCTAACCCTAACCAAGTCTTCACCCTAAAATTAATGATTCCCCTCATGGGGACCTCCAATTTGTCCCCATAAGGGAAGCCAGTCCCCACACGTGACTATGTAAACAGATGTAGGTCCCCACAAGTATAGTAATGCTAGGCCACACACACACTGGCTTTTCATGTGTGTGTGTGTGTGTGTGTGTGTGTGTGTGTGTGTGTTTGTGTGAGTCTGTGTGTGTGTGTGTGTGTGTGTGTGTGTGTGTGTGTGTGTTTCTCTGCAGGGATGCCAGACAGAGTCAAGCACCGATGGTTAACGCAGAGGAGGAGGGACTGAGAGAAAGGAGGACGTGCACCAAACATAAAAATGAATAAATATAGGATCAAGAGCGCTTCAAGGGCAATGATGCTGACCAAGAGAAACGTATGCACTAAAGAAAGATGGGAGCAATTAATACGAGACTTGGAAAATAATGAATCATGTTTTAAATGTTCTGTATATGAACGTTCAGCATGCATTAAGAAAAAAGCGAGCAAATCTTGTGAAATAAATCTATTCTGCTTCCTTTAGTGTACTTTGTGTGCATGTAAATGGTCTGTAAATGGAGTTCCCTCCCCCCCCCCCCCCTCCTCCAGTTAGGGCATCATGATGTTGTTTATTTCAATGTTTGCTTAGCAATATTGTTTATTTCTCCACAAAATGAAACCTACTCTGAGCCGTTGGACTGCAGCCCCCGCAGCAGATGCTGAATACATTGAGAACACAGTCAGAATAATACATGTGTTTACAGTCCGCTTATTTATTCATACAGCAGCACGAAACTGGACTTTACGATACTGTGTTTGGATTCTGTTTTATTTCACGCTGCATGTATATCGTTTTCTATGTGTCTTTGTCTTTGTTATTTCTATATGTTGCATTGTTAGAAGGAGCCTAGCGTTCAGGAGGTTCCTTGCAAAGTACTATATGTTTGTGCATGGGACAAAAAAAGCCTTACATTTTGAGGAAAAACTGAAAATAAAACCACAAATCTTCTCTTCCCGCCAGCAGAGATCTGTTCTCTGCTGGAGGCAGATATACTGCCCCGAATCTGATGATTAGATTATAGCTGGAGCAGTGTGTGTGTGTGTGTGTGTGTGTGTGTGTGTGTGTGTGTGTGTGTGTGTGTGTGTGTGTGTGTGTGTGTGTGTGTGTGTGTGTGTGTGTGTGTGTGTGTGTGATTGGGTTATGGGACCCCTGTATGTTTTTTCTTTTTTTGGGGGGGGTTAACTGATGATGCTGTGACAGTTTCGCCCTCAAGGAGACTGTTGCGTTACCGTTGACCCCAAGAAAAGATTGTTACCATGGCTACTGGATGCCTTAACGAGCCAATTAATCACTGTGGCACACCTCGCTCAGACATATCAGTGTGTGTGTGTGTGTGTGTGTGTGTGTGTGTGTGTGTGTGTGTGTGTGTGTGTGTGTGTGTGTGTGTGTGTGTGTGTGTGTGTGTGTGTGTGTGTGTGTGTGTGTGTGTGTGTGTGTGTGTAGGGGGGGTTGTTCAGGGACCCAGGTGGCCGATTGTTCCCAAACGGAGAGAATCAAAGTGGGGAACGAGCCGCTCTCCATCACACTTCACATTTATTATCCTCTGATTACATTATGAGAAGGTCTGTTTCACACTCAGATCATATAGCGACTGTAACTGAGAGGAAGTACTCCCATTCTCTAGTTAAAAAAAACGAAGAGAGACTAAGCTGGAGGTCCGGACTCAGTGGTTTTAGTAAAACAATCCTTTTTTTCCATATCTATGAACAGTAGGTCAATATGAGGTTGTAAAGTACACTTATCTTCCACGCAAACCAAAGTTAGCCATGGAGTGCCACAGGGCTCAGTGCTCGGACCTATTTTGTTCACATTATATATGCTTCCGTTAGGCAATATTATAAGGAATCATTCTGTAAACTGATGATACTCAACTATATTTATCAATCAAGCCTGATGAAATTAATCATCTAAATAAAATTCAAGACTGCCTTAAGGACTTAAAAACGTGGATGACCTTAAACTTTTTGATGTTAAACACGACCAAAACTGAAGTTATTGTACTCGGCCCGAAGAATCTACGAAACAAATTATCTAATGATATACTAGCTATGGATGGCATTCATTTGGCCTCCAGTGAGACTGTAAGGAATCTTGGTGTTATATTTGATCAGGATTTATCCTTTAACGCCCACATAAAATCAATTTCAAGGACTGCCTACTTCCATCTACGTAATATTGCAAAAATCAGGCATATCTTGCCTCAAAATGATGCAGAGAAACTAGTCCATGCATTTGTTACTTCAAGGCTGGATTATTGTAACTCTTTATTATCAGGGTGTACCAAGAAGTCAGTCAAGTCGCTTCAGCTGATTCAAAATGCTGCAGCTCGTGTACTAACCAGAGTTAGGAAAAGGGACCACATTACTCCTGTTCTGGCTGCCTTACACTGGCTCCCTATAGAACACAGGATAGAATTTAAAATTCTTCTTCTCGCCTACAAAGCCCTTAATGGGCAGGCGCCATCTTACCTTAAAGAACTCATTATACCCTACTGTCCTACTAGGGCATTGCGTTCCAAGAATGCAGGGTTGTTGGTTGTTCCTAGAGTCTCTAAAAGTACAATGGGAGCCAGAGCCTTTTCTTATCAAGCTCCACTTTTGTGGAATCAGCTTCCAGTTTGTGTTCGGGCGGCAGACACCCTATCCGTTTTTAAGAGTGCGCTTAAGACCTTCCTTTTTGATAAAGCTTATAGTTAGGGCTGATTAGATTCAGCCCCTAGTTTTGCTGATATAGGCTTAGTTTGTCGGGGGACATCTTACTTCTTCCTTCTCTCTGTCTATACCTGTGTACTCTCATGTTCCCATTAACCCAGCTTCCCCAAATGTCTTTCTTTTTGGTGTCTATATACGCCGGGATCCGGAGTCATGGATGATCCTGCGGTCCTCTGTCCTGGATCGCGAGCCCTGGATCTTGAGTCGTGGCTGTGGTCCTGGATCATAGGTCCCGGATGGATATCCTCGTGGATTCATCTTCCTATTATACACACATGCATTTCCAAACATTTGGACTACCTATGTTGCAAATGTATTATCTTTTCAATTTACACACGGCATCTATTGAACGTCTGTCCGTCCTGGGAGAGGGATCCCTCCTCTGTTGCTCTCCCTGAGGTTTCTCCCATGTTCCCTTTAAACTGTGGGTTTTCTCCGGAAGTTTTTCCTTGTATGATGTGAGGGTCTAAGGACAGAGGGTCTAAGGACAGAGGGTCTAAGCCTTAGACCCTCTGTCCTCAGACCCTCTGTCCTTAGACTCTAAGGACAGAGGTTGTCGTATTGTCATACTGATATTCTGTACAAACTGTGAAGACCACTGAGACAAATGTAACATTTGTGATATTGGGTTATAAATAAACATTGATTGATTGATTGATTGATTGATTGATTCTCAATAAAAACAAAACAAGGAGAAGCTTTAATGACTTTTAAATGTATTCAGTAACATTTTATTCTAATAGGTTTCATGTATTGTATATCATATAATATCCTGCTTTATATTTACTGTAAATTGGTATTTCAACTTGTATAGTTTCTACTTTTAGAATGCTGTTTTATTTCTATTTTGAGATGTTTACATTTTAGAATTGTTTATTTCTACTCTTTTAATTTCTACATAGTTTTGATGCTGCAACACAAACATTTCCCACATTGGGATTAATAAAGTGCATCTTATCTTATCTTGCACTTCAACAGATGTAATTATTAAAAGTAAGCCAGATCCTTAGTATCAATAACACACATTTAAAAACGTACTTAAAATAAGTGTTTTTGTGAGAGCTGTTGGCTAGTTTAATTTATAACATGAGTGACGGTAGTGAAGTGCAATATTTCCCTTTAAATTGCAGCGGAGTAGAAGTATAAAGTTGCCTGAAAAGATAAATACTCAAGTAAAATACCTTACATTTGTCAAGTTATCACAAGTTTTGAATGCAAAACCATGATCTGCATAGTGATTAAAAGCTTTAAAATAACGTAGTGGAGTAAAATACATGATTTGACTTTGAATTGTAGGAGAGAAGGAGTTTAAAATAGCGTAAAATGAAAGTACAAATACCTCAAAGCCATACATAAGCTCAATACTTGACTGAAAATACTTTTTACTGCAAGTATTTACTAGGTTCTCACCATCTGTATTTAAAATTAGCGATGAGTGAACGTCTTCAGTCCGGCTGACAGACCTTTCACCTCACACTGATCTGCTGTTTCTGTTTTTCTCTGGAATTTCACATTTTGACCTCCTGAGACGTGACGGACAGCTCCAAGTGCAGCGGCTAGAAACCGTTAACCCTTAACCCGATAAATCATGCAATCACATAAATATCTCCAGAGTGTAGTATTTATTCCCGGAGGTGTTAACTACCGCTGAGTACACAGTTGTAACATTTAAAAACGGGGGAGTACATTTCATGGTACAAGATTCCCCTTAACGTGGACATTAAAACTGATTGCATGGATCCTAAATAAACCCCTGAAGGCAGCTTCTCCCTGGACCAATGGGATTCCTCCATGACATTTTGATTTATTGCAGAAAATAAATCAAACATTTATGATGCTGACACCTTTTGTTCACCACGATAATCTCCACATTAAAACTTTATGATTTATGAAGCAAGAAGCTAACGTTAGTCACATGACTTCACGTCATGAGCGCTAAGCTAAAGGCGGCTAATGTTGGACTATAAAGGAACTACAGCACGGTCACATGACTTCACGTCACCACCGCTAAGCTAAAGGAGGCTAATATTGGGCTATAAAGGAACTACAGCACGGTCACATGACTTCATGTCACCAACGCTAAGCTAAAGGTGGCTAATGTTGGACTATAAAGGAACTACAGCACGGTCACATGACTTCACGTCACCACCGCTAAGCTAAAGGAGGCTAATGTTGGGCTATAAAGGAACTACAGCACGGTCACATGACTTCACGTCACCACCGCTAAGCTAAAGGAGGCTAATGTTGGACTATAAAGGAACTACAGCACGGTCACATGACTGCACGTCACCACCGCTAAGCTAAAGGAGGCTAATATTGGGCTATAAAGGAACTACAGCACGGTCACATGACTGCACGTCACCACCGCTAAGCTAAAGGAGGCTAATGTTGGACTATAAAGGAACTACAGCACGGTCACATGACTGCACGTCACCACCGCTAAGCTAAAGGAGGCTAATATTGGGCTATAAAGGAACTACAGCACGGTCACATGACTTCACGTCACCACCGCTAAGCTAAAGGTGGCTAATGTTGGACTATAAAGGAACTACAGCACGGTCACATGACTTCACGTCACCACCGCTAAGCTAAAGGAGGCTAATGTTGGGCTATAAAGGAACTACAGCACGGTCACATGACTTCACGTCACCACCGCTAAGCTAAAGGAGGCTAATGTTGGGCTATAAAGGAGCTACAGCACGGTCACATGACTTCACGTCACCACCGCTAAGCTAAAGGAGGCTAATGTTGGGCTATAAAGGAACTACAGCACGGTCACATGACTTCACGTCATCACCGCTAAGCTAAAGGTGGCTAATGTTGGGCTATAAAGGAACTACAGCACGGTCACATGACTTCACGTCACCACCGCTAAGCTAAAGGAGGCTAATGTTGGGCTATAAAGGAACTACAGCACGGTCACTTGACTTCACGTCACCACCGCTAAGCTAAAGGAGGCTAATGTTGGGTTATAAAGGAACTACAGCACGGTCACATGACTTCACGTCACCACCGCTAAGCTAAAGGAGGCTAATGTTGGGCTATAAAGGAACTACAGCACGGTCACATGACTTCACGTCACCACCGCTAAGCTAAAGGCGGCTAATGTTGGGCTATAAAGGAACTACAGCACGGTCACATGACTTCACGTCACCACCGCTAAGCTAAAGGTGGCTAATGTTGGGCGTGATGACGTTTAGTCGTCTCATTTAGACACTAGCAAACTCTGTTTTTGAATTCACCAGTGGGGTATTTACTTACTTATTTTATGTCGTGAAATAAAAATCTCTTCAGCTTGTGTTAACTACAGACCTTATTTCAACCTAACAACCAAAAACGTATTGAGAAAACTGTTGACTTTCAGACCAGGGGACAGGAAGTGAAATGCTGACTCATTCCTTGCTTTCTGTCTGACACCCAGAGGAAAACCACTCAGCAAACACTGCTTATAAACCACATCTCCCCTCAGGATAAACTCTGATGTTTCTCCTGACCTGTCGACTCGCCCTCAGGAAAATATCAATCCACTTGTAAAAAGAAATATTAGGTACTAATGGTCCGTGAGATTTACTAACACACATTTATTTCCCCCCCGTTGTTTATCCATTAGACCCTTTATGAGCGTTCCACTGACCCCCCCTCAAGAGAACATGTCAACTGTGCATAAAGAAATCTCATTATGTGATTTGTCGATGTTCATTACATCGGCTGGATTTATTGTTGTTTTTTAAAATGTTTTTGTTTCTTTTGAATATTTCAGTGTTTTCTTGAATATCTGACATTTAGTTCGTTTTTAGTGCATTTTGGGGGGTTTATGTAAAATACAATATTCTTTCCGTGAAATGTTTTATGATCTTTTTTCTTATAGATTTTTAAAAAATAAAATTATGTGGTCTGAAATGTTTTTAAAAAAAATTATTTAATTATTTATTTTAGACTTTTTTATTAAATATTTCAGTGTTTTTTTTATGTTGGGGTTTGACCTTTGGGCTGTCGTAGAAATGTTGTATCCCTTCAAAAAGGTTTACATGGACCCTAGGAAATATATATCTATAATTTTGTATGTCAATCTTTATACTGTATGGACCTAACAATCAACATCGGCACCTCAGTTGTTTCCCCGACTCAGACTGCAAGGAATCTGGGTGTGACCCTAGATAACAACCTGTCCTTCACTGCAAACATCGCTGCTACAACCCGTTGCTGCAGATACACGCTTTACAACATCAGGAAGATACGTCCCCAGCTGACCCAGAAAGCGACGCAGGTTCTGGTCCAGGCTCTCGTCATCTCACGCCTAGACTACTGCAACTCCCTCCTGGCTGGTCTACCTGCATGTGCCATCCGACCTCTGCAGCTCATCCAGAATGCAGCGGCTCGTCTGGTCTTCAACCTTCCTACATTTTCCCACACCACTCCGCTCCTCCGCTCCCTTCACTGGCTTCCGGTAACTGCTAGAATCCACTTCAAGACACTGGTATTTGCTTACCATGCTGCGAATGGATCTGGCCCTTCCTACATCCAGGACATGGTTAAACCGTACACCCCAGCGCGTGCACTCCGCTCTGCATCAGCCAAACGACTCGCTGCGCCCTTGCTGCGAGGGGGACCCAAGTTCCCATCAGCAAAAACACGTGGGTTTGCTATCCTGGCTCCAAAATGGTGGAATGAGCTCCCCATTGACATCAGGACAGCAGATAGCTTGCACATCTTCCGGCGTAAACTGAAAACTCATCTCTTTCGACTCCACTTCGAGCGATAGAACTATTAACAAAGCACTTTTATACTAATAAAGGACTGGCTTACCTAAAGCCAGTTGAGTAGCACTTGAAATGTTTGGCTCTATGAAACCTGATGTACTTTATGATTCTGTTTTCTTCAAGGTTGTGTCTTCCTGGTCGAATGTACTTATTGTAAGTCGCTTTGGACAAAAGCGTCAGCTAAATGTAATGTAATGTAATCCCAGTGCCATGGAAAAGTTTGAACCACATTAAAGAGCGGAACAACTTTTAGTCAGTGTTTCCCCGAGGCCATGCAACTGAAATCCTCTGATTCAGCAGGAAAAGCTTATTATATTATAGTTGTATAACCTCTTTAAGCTATTCAAGTTTTTGTGGTAATTTCCTTAAAATGTATTCACTTTATTTCTGGCATAACTTCCCCAAAAATACACTTAAGTAGAACATCAGCATATAAGATAACACGCAGACTTCCAGGAATCATCTGGGAATAACATCGAGGTCTTTCTGTGTTTCTTACGAGAGTCCAACTAAAGTCATGTTTTAGTTTCACTCTTGTTATCTCTTTATTTCCACGTCTCCTCTGCAGAGTGAACAGGTAGAAACTAAAGGTAGAAATGGCATGAAGCATAATGTGTTTTACAAATGTTATTTTATTCTCTGCAGCTTTGTTTTATTTGCTTTTTTACCCCCACGTGAGGGTTTTGAAATGTAAATGGTAACCAGGGGAGACTCACAGGCTGCCGGCGGACGAACAATAAGGACACATGGAGCTTTTTACTCCGTTTGTGCAGAAAAGACGACACAAAGGCAATAAAACCGGAATCTGGTGGAGAAAAGCCTTTCAAGAAGAAAACACCAGCAGTTTGCAGTTTGTGATGTTTTAAAACCTGTCACAGTGGGGGGTTGTGTGTGTGTGTGTGTGTGTGTGTGTGTGTGTGTGTGTGTGTGTGTGTGTATTAGTATTTTACTGTAGCTATGTGTTTTTTCCTGCTGCTTTCTAGATATACCTGCTGAAATGTGTTTCTACCAATGTCTTAATGTCATCGCGTATTTTGTTCATCTTCTACTGCTGATATATCTTTATTTATTTTGTATTATTATTTTAAAAAAATTACGTATCTTAGATTTTTCTGCATTTTTCTTGCAGGTGGGCGTGTCTGAAACTCCACCAACAACCAATCACATGAATCTCCCGCCCCGGACACAAGGGCATATGATTTGATTGGCTGACGCTTCCGTCGAAGCTTCAAAAGTTGAACATTGCTCTACTTTTTCAGCGAGCAACTCGAGCAACGCGTAGCGACGCTCCCACAATGCAGTTTGGCGAAGCGTGACGTCACCCCATTCAAAGTGAATGGGCAGAAGCGTTGAAGCTTCAACGCACGCCGCTGTGTGGACGGGTCGTAACGCAATACTTTTACTTGTTACTTGATTTATACAGATAATGTAACGCAGTGTGTTCAGTATTTGAGATGTCTCGCTCTGGGTGTTGGACAAAAGTCCATCAAGAATAGCAGGAATGAGTCCTAAAACCCTTAAATGAGTCAGCATTTATCACTTTCTTTCCCCTGGTCTGGAGGTCAATGGTTTTCTGAATATGTTTTGGTTGCTTAGCGGTCGTGACGTTAAGTCATGTGACCGTGCTGCAGTGTCTTTATAGCCCAACATTAGCCACCTTTAGCTTAGCGGCGGTGAGGTGAAGTCATGTGACCGTGCTGTAGTTCCTTTATAGCCCAACATTAGCCATCTTTAGCTTAGCGGTGGTGACGTGAAGTCATGTGACCGTGTTGTAGTTCCTTTATAGCCCAACATTAGCCACATTTAGCTTAGCGGTGGTGACGTGAAGTCATGTGACCGTGTTGTAGTTCCTTTATAGCCCAACATTAGCCACCTTTAGCTTAGCGGTGGTGACGTGAAGTCATGTGACCGTGCTGTAGTTCCTTTACAGCCCAACATTAGCCACCTTTAGCTTAGCGGTCGCGACGTGAAGTCATGTGACCGTGCTGTAGTTGCTTTATAGCCCAACATTAGCCACCTTTAGCTTAGCGGTCGCGACGTGAAGTCATGTGACTGTGTTGTAGTTCCTTTATAGCCCAACATTAGCCACCTTTAGCTTAGCGGCGGTGAGGTGAAGTCATATGACTTTGTTGTAGTTCTTTTATAGCCTAACGTTATCTTCTTACATCAGAAATCATAAAGTGGTGTTAATATGTGGAGACTATCCTGCTGAAAAACATTTAAGTATCATGTTATTTCTGCAATAATCCAAAATCACATGGAGTAATCCCATTGGACCAGGGAGAAGCTGCCTCTTCAGCAGGTACGGCAAAACAAATATTTATTTTTACACATAAAATAAAACACACTGTCCTTGACCCATATAAAGGTGATATTGGGCCCTGGGGTGACGGATAGGGAACAATGAGCGGGTCAACAGGCCGACTCCCACACACACTGCGGCTTATTGTGAGCCAGATGGCCAATTCAGAGGAGCCAAAGGAAAATTAATCACAACACATTTTGTCCTGAATACAAAAAGCATGCAGCGAGAGGACCGGCTGTAGCCTCCTGCAGAGGAGAGGGGGGGGAGCATCAACTATTATACTGAAGGGCACTTTTGAAGTACTAGTATTTCACTTGTACTTCAAAGTAATAGTATTTCTTTATAGTGTTTTAGTGTTATAAGGTTATACTTCTACTTCACTACAATTACAATGGAAATACAGCACTTTTTAATCTCTCTTTGTGTGTAACAGCTTACGTTTCTTTAATTAGTTTTATTGCAGGACTTGTACTTGTATTTTCTTTACAATGTGATGCTAAAGATAAAATAAGATAAGAAGTACGTTATTGATCCCACTTTATGAAATGTTTGCGTTGCAGCAGCATAAAAAGACACGGCATTGTACATAAGAGAAATGAAAACACTAGAAATAAACAATCCAAAATGTAAACATCTTAAATAGAAATAAAATAGCATTAAAAAAGTAAAAAATATACATGTGGAAATGCAAATTCACTGTAACGAATATAAAGCAAGATATTATATATAGATGAATTGTGCAAGGAATGGATTCTAATTACATTCGACATACAGCAGTTTTTACCTCTCTATGTGTAACAGCTTACGATTCTTTAATTAAGTTCTAATGCAGTACTTTTAACAGGGTATTTTTACAGTGTAGTATTACTTAAATAAAGGATCTGTGTACTTCCTGCATTAGTGCCGTAAACTCTCTTTATAAAGTCTGCAGGGGAGGGAGGTATCAAGTATTCTACTAAAGTGCACATTTGAAGTACTAGCGGTAGTATTTTCTTTACATGCAAGGTGATACTTCTACTTTAATTATATTCAAAATACAGCAGTTTTTACCTCTCTAATATCTAAGTACTTCTTCTAACACAGCATTACGGTCTGTAAACTCTCTTTACAAAGTCTGCATATTACACAAACATCATTAAGCCTAGCCGCTATCTTTTCATTACAAAATAAATAATGATTTCCAGTGAAAGCCGGCTGCAGAGCACTCGGTGGATTATGCAGAGCAGACACTGTTTCTGGACAGATATGTTGCTGCTGAATATTTTAATGCAATTCCTCAATGCTCAGAGCAAGTAAGCATTAATGCTGAACACCAAATGAAATGCGTGTGAAGGATATCTCAGAGCGCAGCTTCACAGAGCTGCGAGCTGCGAGCTGCAACTAAAGTCATATTTAATATGCCAGAAAAATGTTTGGTTTGCCATGAATAGTAGAATCTCGCGCATCCTCGCACATTTTGCAGTCCGAACATCAGCGTACTTATCTGGCTATTCTGACCCACAATCCTCTGTGCGGCATATTAATGAGGTCAATATGAAAGTATGTCCTAAATGTTTACATAATGCATTATGAACAATATGATTGAACCTATAAAAGGACAAATAACCCTAATTTTATTGGGCAGATAGTTCTGTGCAAGGTTTTATTGGAAAGTCACTTTAAGGGCTGATGTTCAGGTGTATATCAGTATGTAGTGTCTCTACTTTAAAGAGTCCTCTCCTGCTGATGTTCAGGTGTATATCAGTATGTAGTGTATCTACTTTAAAGAGTCCTCTCCTGCTGATGTTCAGGTGTATATCAGTATGTAGTGTCTCTACTTTAAAGAGTCCTCTCCTGCTGATGTTCAGGTGTATTTCAGTATGTAGTGTCTCTACTTTAAAGAGTCCTCTCCTGCTGATGTTCAGGTGTATATCAGTATGTAGTGTCTCTACTTTAAAGAGTCCTCTCCTGCTGATGTTCAGGTGTGTATCAGTATGTAGTGTCTCTACTTTAAAGAGTCCTCTCCTGCTGATGTTCAGGTGTATATCAGTATGTAGTGTCTCTACTTTAAAGAGTCCCCTCCTGCTGATGTTCAGGTGTATATCAGTATGTAGTGTCTCTACTTTAAAGAGTCCTCTCCTGCTGATGTTCAGGTGTATATCAGTATGTGGTATCTCTACTTTAAAGAGTCCTCTCCTGCTGATGTTCAGGTGTATATCAGTATGTGGTATCTCTACTTTAAAGAGTCCTCTCCTGCTGATGTTCAGGTGTATATCAGTATGTAGTGTCTCTACTTTAAAGAGTCCTCTCCTGCTGATGTTCAGGTGTATATCAGTATGTGGTATCTCTACTTTAAAGAGTCCTCTCCTGCTGATGTTCAGGTGTATATCAGTATGTGGTATCTCTACTTTAAAGAGTCCTCTCCTGCTGATGTTCAGGTGTATATCAGTATGTAGTATCTCTACTTTAAAGAGTCCTCTCCTGCTGATGTTCAGGTGTATATCAGTATGTGGTATCTCTACTTTAAAGAGTCCTCTCCTGCTGATGTTCAGGTGTATATCAGTATGTGGTATCTCTACTTTAAAGAGTCCTCTCCTGCTGATGTTCAGGTGTATATCAGTATGTAGTGTCTCTACTTTAAAGAGTCCTCTCCTGCTGATGTTCAGGTGTATATCAGTATGTGGTGTCTCTACTTTAAAGAATCCTCTCCTGCTGATGTTCAGGTGTATATCAGTATGTGGTGTCTCTACTTTAAAGAGTCCTCTCCTGCTGATGTTCAGGTGTATATCAGTATGTGGTATCTCTACTTTAAAGAGTCCTCTCCTGTTGATGTTCAGGTGTATATCAGTATGTGGTGTCTCTACTTTAAAGAATCCTCTCCTGCTGATGTTCAGGTGTATATCAGTATGTGGTATCTCTACTTTAAAGAGTCCTCTCCTGTTGATGTTCAGGTGTATATCAGTATGTGGTATCTCTACTTTAAAGAGTCCTCTCCTGCTGATGTTCAGGTGTATATCAGTATGTAGTGTCTCTACTTTAAAGAGTCCTCTCCTGCTGATGTTCAGGTGTATATCAGAATGTAGTGTCTCTACTTTAAAGAGTCCTCTCCTGCTGATGTTCAGGTGTATATCAGTATGTAGTGTTTCTACTTTAAAGAGTCCTCTCCTGCTGATGTTCAAGTGTATATCAATATGTAGTGTCTCTACTTTAAAGAGTCCTCTCCTGTTGATGTTCAGGTGTATATCAGCATGTAGTGTCTCTACTTTAAAGAGTCCTCTCCTGCTGATGTTCAGGTGTATATCAGTATGTAGTGTCTCTACTTTAAAGAGTTCTCTCCTGCTGATGTTCAGGTGTATATCAGTATGTGGTGTCTCTACTTTAAAGAGTCCTCTCCTGCTGATGTTCAGGTGTATATCAGTATGTGGTGTTTCTACTTTTAAAGAGTCCTCTCCTGCTGATGTTCAGGTGTATATCAGTATGTGGTGTTTCTACTTTAAAGAGTCCTCTCCTGCTGATGTTCAGGTGTAAAGCAGTATGTAGTGTCTCTACTTTAAAGAGTCCTCTCCTGCTGATGTTCAGGTGTATATCAGTATATAGTTTCTCTACTTTAAAGAGTCCTCTCCTGCTGATGTTCAGGTGTATATCAGTATGTGGTGTTCTCTACTTTAAGAGTCTCTCCTGCTGATGTTCAGGTGTGTAATCAGTATGTAGTGTCTCTACTTTAAAGAGTCCTCTCCTGCTGATGTTCAGGTGTATATCAGGATGTAGTGTCTCTACTTTAAAGAGTCCTCTCCTGCTGATGTTCAGGTGTATATCAGTATGTAGTGTCTCTACTTTAAAGAGTCCTCTCCTGCTGATGTTCAGGTGATATCAGTATGTAGTGTCTCTACTTTAAAGAGTCCTCCCTGCTGATGTTCAGGTGTATAATCAGTATGTAGTGTCTCTACTTTAAAAGAGTCCTCTCCTGCTGATGTTCAGGTGTATATCAGATGTAGTGTCTCTACTTTAAAGAGTCCTCTCCTGCTGATGTTCAGGTGTATATCAGTATGTAGTGTCTCTACTTTAAAGAGTCCTCTCCTGCTGATGTTCAGGTGTATATCAGTAGTGTAGTGTCTCTACTTTAAAGAGTCCTCTCCTGCTGATGTTCAGGTGTATATCAGTATGTAGTGTCTCTACTTTTAAAGAGTCCTCTCCTGCTGATGTTCAGGTGTATATCGTATGTAGTGTCTCTACTTAAAGAGTCCTCTCCGCTGATGTTCAGGTGTATATCAGTATGTAGTGTCCTCTACTTTAAGAGTCCTCCTCCTGCTGATGTTCAGGTGTATATCAGTATGTAGTGTCTCTACTTTAAAGAGTCCTCTCCTGCTGATGTCAGGTGTATATCAGTATGTAGTGTCTTACTTTAAAGAGTCTCTCCTGCTGATGTTCAGGTGTATATCAGTATGTAGTGTCTCTACTTTAAAGAGTCCTCTCCTGCTGATGTTCAGGTGTATATCAGTATGTAGTGTCTCTACTTTAAAGAGTCCTCTCCTGCTGATGTTCAGGTGTATATCAGTATGTAGTGTCTCTACTTTAAGAGTCCTCTCCTATTGATGTTCAGGTGTAATCAGTATGTAGTGTTCTACTTTAAGAGTCGTCGCTCCTGCTGATGTTCAGGTGTATATCAGTGTAGGTCTCTACTTTAAAGAGTCTCTTCTGCTGATGTGTTCAGGGTGTATATCAGTATGGTAGTGTCTCTACTTAAAGAGTGTAAAGAGTCCTCTCCTGCTGATGTTCAGGTGTATATCAGTATGTAGTGTCTCTACTTTAAAGAGTCCTCCTGCTGATGTTCAGGTGTATATCAGTATGTAGTGTCTCTACTTTAAAGAGTCCTCTCCTGCTGATGTTCAGGTGTATATCGTATGTAGTGTACTCTACTTTAAAGAGTCCTCTCCTGCTGATGTTCATGGTTTCGTTAGATGTATGTAGTGTCTACTTTAAAGAGTCCTCTCCTACTGATGTTCAGGTGTATATCAGTGTGTAGTCTCTACTTTAAAGAGTCCTCTCCTGCTGATGTTCAGGTGTATATCAGTATGTAGTGTATCTACTTTAAAGAGTCCTCTCCTGCTGATGTTTAGGTGTATATCAGTATGTAGTGTCTCTACTTTAAAGAGTCCTCCTCCTGCTGATGTTCAGGTGTATCAGTATGTAGTGTCTCTACTTTAAGACTCCTCTCCTGCTGATGTTCAGGTGTATATCAGTATGTAGTGTCTCT